>NW_021637098.1:0-114038 GCF_004799145.2 Neltuma alba
AATGCCTGTAACTTGACCAGTTGATTGAGAAAATCTTGAACCATGTACCTACTTTTTCCCAAATATTTTAAATATTCCCCCAGCCACCAGCAATGATTCTTTTGCAGAAATAAAAATTGCATTCCATGAGCCACTGGTTTAGGATTTTTTTTTGGGTTTACCAATAACAGAAAAAGAAATTTTTGTTGTCGAGCCACAGTACAGCAATGCTTTTTCTTGCCATTTCCAATCGCAGTCTGAGGTTATTCCTTGCTATAATTATTAATAATTATTCCTTTCTTCATTAATTAATCTTTTGCTTTCTAATTTTTTTGGCCCCGACAGTAACCTACCAGTATTCATTTTATCTGCCGCTCCCCATCTCTTGAAATAGAATTTTGATAAATGGAAAGCTGCTTTTTTTTTTTTAATGTATCCATTAAGTGCTTGTTTGGAACGAGGGAAGAATCCTTCAAAAGTAATTTTTTAATCATGATTTACGAGATCAAAATCATAATTTATAAAATACGAGATAAATATTAAAAAATAATTTGTCTCAAATTATATGAATAAGTGTTTTTGGACCCAATCATGATGCCAAATAAGCACTAAGACTAAATCTACCCTTACAGTTTAGCCTGGGCCCTTGCGATTCCAAGCGTCTTTGCGGACAAAATCATGTTTATTGACCAAAAAGACAAAAAGTACAATCATGTTTGAAGACTTAACATTGCAAAACTTGACGACATGTCTTGAATAGGCGTGGGACCAAAGCTTTTTATAAACATAACTGCGCAACCAACAACATAAAGTGTACTAGTATAGCAGGAACTTTAATCAAGAGAATTTGTGTCATTAAAATTAATACACGAGCACATCGCTTTTATGGGATACGATGTCCCAGCAGAATTAGTATCATAAGAAGAGGTGTCTATGGCGCTGTACTTCTATCTGATAATCATTCATTAATAATCAGGCATGTATTAAAGAGGCCGCTCTGCAGCTTAGCCCTTTACAGTCAAGATATTATCACTAACCTCTGAATAAACAATCTACCATGATAACAATATATTTAGCTTATCAAATCATTTCTAAGAAGTCATGAAATCTTATTCTTCTTTCTTGCAAGGGACTAAGTAATCGCCATTGAACATCAAATAGCAGCATGCGTATCTTTAGAAGCTCATATTGCAAAAACAAAAGAATACATTTCAAGTGAATGTTGGCTTTGATGACACACTCGTACCAATCAAAGTAAATAACATGTCTAATAAGATTAAAAGAATTCTTTCCCTCTACAATATTTAGACAACACATTAGAGGAACCGGAATATCTTGAGATACAAGTTAATACCAGAAGGCAAATAAGCATTCCTGCAGAATCTACAAAAAAACCAGGCAAGCATACACGAATAATACATACAGGAGAGTAAATGATGTTCGTGTCATCTCTATATTTGGCGTCAATTCACCTTGTTGTCTTGTGAATCAGCTCCAGAAAGGCTACTGGTCTTCGGTTTCTTGGTTTCTGCTTATGGACTTGCTAGTTTGGACACTACTTTCATATCCACTACTTTCACCTGATTCACATATTTGCTTATCCTTCAACCCATCTCTCGTGCTCATCCGCTGGGAGCGTCCGTTTTCCCTTCCGGTTCTTCGGTCCTAAAAGAGTTACAATTGACAATCAAAGTGACGCCTGAACAGAGGAAGAGAGCATGGCGCACTGCAATAATGATCTAAATTTGTCTGTTTGGAGACATAAGACACTGTTCTTTTAAGGAAGAAAACAAACAAGATTAACAAGTCATAACAATTTGTTTGTGGACAAGAAAAGATCCGTCGTGATGCAGAAAAGTTCTTGGTAAGGCATGCTTCATACCTAAAATGTAGCAGAGATGTAGATGGAAATGAGAAATTTACAGACTTACATCTCGAAAAGGGAACTCATCAGCTTCAAGCATATGTATAATATGGCCCATCTTTGGCCTTTTCTGGGCATTTGGATCCACACATCTCAGAGCTACTAATAAAGCACGCTTCAGTGCCCTTGAAGAAGGCTTCTCAGGTAGCCTAGGATCAAGCGCCGCCTCTGCATTCCGGCTAGCAACCATGGACTTCAGCCACTCAACCAGGTTCACCTACAAGATTGAATCCTCAATTATTACCAGAAATAGCACATTTGAGGGTGGAGTATGCTTGAAATGACCTCGTGACATGATACTCGTATAAAATCACCAGACAAACCTCTCCAGGAGGCCGGCTGTAATCGACCGGGTTTCTTCCAGAAATTATCTCCATGATAAGCACACCAAAGCTGTACACATCACTTCTTTCGTTTAACATGCCAGTACTGGCATATTCTGGAGCTACATACCTGTGAAACAGACCAAGTCACCTGTCCAGTGAGGTCCAGGTCACCACTGTTAAAAACAATGTTTTAATATTTTTTCTAAGAAGAAATCAAACTGACCCGAATGTTCCCATCACACGTGTTGTTACATAACTTCTCTCTGATCCCAAGAGCTTTGCAAGGCCAAAATCAGAGACTTTTGGATTCCATTGCTTATCGAGCAATATGTTGCTTGACTTGATATCACGGTGAACCACCTTAGGTTCGAGTCCCTCGTGAAGGTATGTCAACCTACATATTCCCCCGTCGTCAATTTGCAATCACGTAAAACAAGAAATAATGTTGGAGAGAAAAAGAGAAATTCACGGAAATGCATACCCTTTAGCTGTTCCAAGTATTATATTCATGCGAATATCCCATGTCAGAGGGCTAGAAGGCCCAAGGTCCCCGTGAAGCCACTGTTCTAGGTTTCCATTGTTCACATACTCGTACACAAGCATCCTGCAATATTTTTAGTACATTCAGGTGAAATTTGGCGCAAAATGTTTAGGCATCCAGCGCAGAGTAGTTTGAAAGTCTTAACAACTATAAAGGGAAATCAAAGATGTAAATAATGAACAATGAAAAACATACCGATGGGCTCCTTCAACACAATATCCAAGTAACCTCACCAAATTCTTGTGCCGAACACGTCCAATTGCTTCAACTTCTACCTTAAATTCCTTTTCAGCTTGTCCCCTACAACATCAGTGCGCAAACCATTTAATGGAAGATGGAGTCCATAACAACTTATACCATATGACAAAGAAGATTACAATCAAGTACGGCTTACCTGTTGTTCAGCAAATTCTTAATCGCAACTTTGGTATCATCCTCCAACACCCCGCGATAAACAATTCCGTAGCCGCCTTCACCTACGACGTTCTCGTCCGCAAACCGTTGGTAGAGACCTCGAGCTCTCTGAGAGTGTACCAATGGCCCCACCCCAAATGCGAAACCTCAGGCACAGAAATTGAACCCTGGTCACCACTTCCATGCGATGAACCACCACCCTTCTCAGGATACGAAATCCGGTGATCTTTACCAATCTCTATGTGAATTCTTTGGCTACCATCCCCCTGCTGCTGAACGAGCATGGCTTGGGCCCCATCCGCCTTAGCCTCTGCTTCTGGATACGAGTCGGACTTTCCATGGCTTGGGTCACCCGAAGGGTCAATCCTGATTTCCTGGATCTCCTTAGAGACATTCGGAATGGTAGGATTGTGTGAAGAGTTGTGGTTGGAGGAATTGTTGTTGCGCTTGGTGAACCAGAGAGATATGAGAAACAGAACAATAACTATAGCTGCTCCTACGCAAATGCCCAGCACAACCCACAATCGTAACCCAAAAATTGAGGTGTGCGTCGAAAGCTGATCGTTCAGAAACACATAGTTCGTCATTGCTCTCTCCTCTTCCTTCCTCTCAACAGGGATTTAATTTAATTGGCTAACACAGTCGCAGGCATGTTGATAGAATCAGGCCGCTAAAGAGGCAGAGGAAGAAGAAGGTACAGCAAGATGTTAGAAGGACGGAGAGTGGGTGTGGCAGTGGAACGAAGTGGGGTTTAGACAGAGAAGGAATGGAGCTGGCATGATGGGACTTGTATAATAGACGAGGAAATTTCCCACTATGAAGTGTTTTACTATTTTCTCTGTGAGGCCCCTTCCCTTCTGTGTGTTCCAAAACGATGTTCTGATTTATTCCCAGAAAGTAAGGATAGTTGCACTTAGCGTCTCAGCAGCATCAAAACCCTGTCTGCTTCTAATTTCATGTTTGGGTCAGAAGCCACTGTGTAAAGAGATAGATACGCCGTATTAGGGGATTGTCTAAATGTTTATGAAATCCTGTTGTCGGGATTAGTACTGATACCCATACCATTTTGATTATAAAATTCTAAAAGCATCGGCCTTTCCAGGAATCGACTTCATTTTATAATGCAGGGAGCATCGAAAAGTCAAGATGCCCACCGGGTGCTCTATTTTATTATTTTAATTTAATCAATGAAATTAATCATCTGGGAAGGTTGACCCTTGCTCTGGACTTTCTTAGTGTTGGTTGGTCGTGATTAATTTTCAACCCGTGAATGAATTCATGAATTTAAAGCTTGAGCATGAAATTTATAGTATTTCTTTGACATCAATGTGTCATAATCAAACTATATGTGTGAAGTTCACTTTAGTGCCTCCTAGGTTTGGCACTCGGGGGATCCAGAACTCAGACTTTTCACTTATAATAACTTCCAGAATTTAAAATGATTTTATTTTATTGGAATTTCCTCGATTTTATTTAGATTAACTTTTTTAAAGAAATAATTATGAGAATGGACAATCCATACTAGTCATGAGGAAAGATCCAAATTCTCTTATCCTATGGAGAAAGAATGGCTCATTTCAATATTATGTTAGTGAATGGTATGGATTTTTTTATAAAAACCAAAAACAATTAAATTAAATTAAATTGTTTAACTGCCAATGATATTGTGATATCTAAGTTGCGAGGGAGGTGGGACCAGCATGATCTGTCGTAATGAAGGGTGGATGGGTGTCAAACTCAAACCGGGCTGTCGGATGTGGGCTGATATCACGGGTGAATACCAACATCAACATAATCTACTGCTCACAAAGGTGGGCCCCCCAACCCTCCCCTAAAGAGAAGAAAACAGACAAACGGGAAGATGGACGTGGGCCCACTCTCTCCTACCTCCTCCTTTTCGCCGCCTCATCCAATCACCTCAACTTTCTCCCTGTAATTTTCTTCCAACGCCAAGCTTGGATTCTTCAGAATAGCTAACAGGAATTTGGAAACCGTGTTGCTTTTCAAACACTCACTCCAACCCCATAACAATTAGGGTGTGTTTGGATGAAACCAAACCGTGATTTGAAAAGTGATTCTGGAGAATAGATTCTGTGAAGAATAGATTCGAGTGATTTGAAAAGTGAGAGTGTTTGGATAGTTGTTATCAGAAGCACTTTTTATATACACAATTACTAAAAAAAAAGACATAAGTTAATATGATAATTATAGAAAATAGATTTTATGATATATTTTAATTTGAAGGAATAAAATATTATAATATATTTTACCAACATAATTAATAATACATAAGATAATATAATAATAAATAATTAATATGTATATATATTTATAAAATATAAGATTAAATATGTTTATAAAAAAATATGTTTATAAAAAAAATAACAAGATACATATCCTATAGGCTCTCACACTCTCCCTCTTTCTTCAAAAGCAAAAATTTTTTGCTTTTTTCAAAACCATGGTTTTGGAGTCAAAACCATGGTTTTAACCCAAAACCATGGTTTGGTTTTTGGAATGACTGTTTGGGTAGTTTTTTACCCAAACCATGGTTTGGGCAAACATCCAAAGGTGCCTTAATCAATTATCCTAAACCATCCAGCCCCATTGGAATCAATACTTCATTTAATATTGTTTGAATCAGTCTCATTATATTGGCCAAAAAAAAATCAGTCTCATAATGGAATGTGATGTACTCCTCTGGTCCTATTTATAAGGCACTTCCAACATGTTTCACACAAACCAAAAAAAACCTTAAACTGCATTAACTCTCCATTAAAATATAGCAACTTTCCAACTTCACCCCTATTTAATATATACTCCTTTCAAAAAAGATAACTACTTACATTATAATAAATGAAGGACAAAATAGTACATTCACACTGAAAAGTTAATGAAGTGCCCTATAAATAGGATAAAAAAAAACCTTCTCTTTCTGCCCTATAAATAGAACCAGAGTAGTATTATCCAATATTCATGTTGGATATAGTGTTATGCAACCCTAATCATTATTTCTATTCTTGCCCTCGACCCTTTTTTTTTTTTTTGGACTGAATGCCCTCGACCCTTTGGTTCTCTTTTCTAGGTGGTTAGGTTTTGATGGAGATTTCGCGTCACATTCACTGTAAACGGATCACTTTTCATATATAATTTAGAAGGGAATTGAAAATTTGAGTCCTGATTACATTTAATACCATATGAAAAGAAAGTAAGATGTTACTATTGTATAGGACACAGGTTTAACCAAGTAAAAATAATACTAAAATACAAAACATTTTGCCCATTTTCTTTTATTCTGATTTCTTATTTTTCAATAAACTAGGTAAGAAGACTGAAATATTTTTTACACTTTAATACGCATGAGAAGTTTTTAAATTTTTTTGGACCAAAAAATGTTGTTACATACTATAAAGAGTAAAAGCCACTGATTAAAGTGAAAGTGGCCAAAGTCAGAAAAGCAGCCTTTGATTTTGATGCGTGCATAACTGGGAAAACCACATTTACCATGACCAGTTATAGTAGTTGTGCAGGCATCAAATTAAATGAGTGGGGCTCTTTTATCTGCCCTTCTGTACTACTGGTCACGTTCAATTTAATGAGAGAAGGATGGTAACTTCCCCTGTCATTTCGAAGAATGACATTCCATTTCATTTCATTTCCATCACATTGAAAATGCCCAAACCCAAGCAGCGAAAGAAAATCACTTTGCACTTGCACCATTTCCACTCTCATCAAACCGATAATCTCCCAATCATAACTTCATACTACTAGGTTACTCGAACTTACAGCCTCATTGTTAAATGAAGAATTATTTAAAACCTCTTCCTTTTTCATTAATATCAACTAAGTTCAATGAAAACTGTGAAACAAGACAGCACAAAGGTGTTTCTACAACTTCAGAGAATTTCTACTCCCCTCCTCTTTTTATAAATAACAACTATTATAAGTTGTCTTAATTTTTGTAATAAATTTTTTACTCTGTCTCTATTAATAACTTACATTAGTACTCAATATATTTATCATCTTCTTTTCAAACCACCATTTCTATTTGTATTTTCTCTTTTTCACAGTTCTACTTATTATACTCCTCTAATTCTATTTATAAGGCATTGAAAGAAATTTTTTTATATAGATACACAATTTCACCTTTTATTTATTATTATGTTAATTTTATTTATGAGGTATAATATATATTAAATAAAAATAAAGTTGAAAAATTATTACATTTCAAACTAGAGTTAACAAAATTTAAGATTTTTTTTATTTGTGTAAAACATATTAAAAATAACTTATAAATAAGACTAAAAGAATACTAATTTTCTTATTCTTTGTTATATTCTCTCTCTCCTATAAATACGGATATTTTGGGGGGAAAAAACTTTTAATTTGTACCTATTTGTTGTTGTCTTTAACTAACATTTTAATTTCTGTAACAGAACAGAATCCAATGTTGCTTATAAAGAGGGGCTAGAATCTAATGTTACTTATAAAAGGGACGGAAGGAATACTAGAATTAAGCTTAAAATTTAGCCCCAAATATCCAATTGGAGGCCCATGAACAATGTAGCAATTTTTTTACAGAAGATTGTAGACAGAGCCATATCGACTAGAGATCAAGGCCAATAACAATTGATTCAACACCAATTATCAGTGACATGTGGAGATCATTGGCCTTGGATAAATATAAAACAAATATACTATAACAAGAAATCGAGGGGCGGATGAAGGAAAGCTTTCGAAAGCAGAATGGGTGCTACGGAGCAGCCATTTACTAGTCTGCACATAGTAAACGAAGCAATAGAAGCACCCGATTCTCGTTTCAATTAACCAAAATTTCTGAGGTAGCTATGCTAGTTCACTTCATCTTCACCTTTCCTTTCATCTCCATCTTCGGAGATAAAATTGTCGAGGGATCAAGAAACAAATCTCACGCTGACAAGCCCGTTGTCTTACAAATGGGACACAGATTCTTCTGCATTAGCCACTGTTTGATGCAGTTGGTATGGTAATCATGGCCACAGTCAAGCTTTCCAACGTCATCTCCATTGTCAAACTCTTCCTGCACACGAGTTAAGGAACCATATGCTTCAGAATATTATACAAGCATGTAGAGGGCAAAGCACCGGAAGCCGGTTATTCATATTCACCTGACACACACAGCAGGGTTCTGCCTCACATTGACACCCTCCTTCAACTGAATACTTCCTCTGTTTCAGTAGTTTCAATATAGTTTCCTCGCTCAATCCGGTACTCACATTTCCAATCCTTTCTTCCAGAGCCAGTAACTCCTGCGATATTTTTTTAAGTTATATGTCGAGGAATTCACCAGATGAAACATCAACTTCAAATTCGATTTTTTTTTTGGGCGGGGGTTGTTAAGGGCTCAAGGCAGTAAAAAGAGTACGCATATGCATCAAAATTTGGAACTTTTTTCTACCTCGTAAGACATGTTATCGACATCAAGTCGCATGTCCCTGTGCCGGTCATGAATATCAGCCATTCCAGAAAATACTGAATGGTCAAAGATCATAAAATCCTGTCACAAAACAAAAGCACATCTTTGTTGATTAGCAAAGCACATAAATAGTCAAAATAAATCAAAAAAGAAAACTGAAGGATAAAGATTCATGCATGCAGTCAGGGAAGGAGCAGGATTTGAATGCAGAGGCAATTCCACTCCATCAAAAGCAGGCCCAAAGTCTGCCAGCTATTAAAGTATAACTTTGGAAATCCAAGTGCAAGTCTGATCGGAAGTAAAACTAAGTAAACGTGATCTTTTTTAGGTCAGTCAGTTAAGGCCAAATTTAACCATTCAATAATAAATGCTCTGCAACAAGAAATATGTCTTTTAGTCGGAGTTGAGGAAAAATCAAATCAATTTTGAATCCGTTCGGTACATTAAACTAGACCAGAGAAAAAGGAGAAAATTTTATTCAACATTTGTGCCTTGTCCATGTATACTATTTACTTAGGAAAACTTACCTCAAACCGAAGGCTCCCTCCCCTACGCATGAGGCCCAAAACACTGCGGAGCTGTGCAACAAAAGAAAAATGAACGTGTCAAGGTTAACAGAACAGTTGACAAAAAATAATTGCCTGAAGCTGGCAGAATAGGGGTATAATTGTCTTTCACTTCTCAGTGGGCCTGACCATACTACCACAACTTCAATTATGTTAAAAATGAGCTAACTAGCAGGCACAAGTACAAACTCGTTGATTAATTATAGAGGAATAATATGTACGTATGGGCTGAATAAAGGAAGATGTAAAGTCTGAACTAGCGAACATACAATGGGAGTGAAATGCGAAGTTGAAAACCACAGTTGTCATGTAGGCCAGTTTCTCCAAGCACAATTTATTAAACGTACATTTAAATAACATAGAAAAGGGGGCTGCTATCAACCAGATGCATCCATATGCTTGAGATATTCATTGATAACAATTATGCCATCCAATAACACAGAATGTAAGTTGATTGGATTAACCACCCAAATCAGCCAGCACGCACCCCAAAAACTTGTGTAGCAAGTGGCCAAAAGGGAAGTAACAGTTCAGAGGAAGCTGTAACCACTGGACCAAGGGATAGTACCAAGATATATAACCAAAACAAGGAATAGGGAGACAAGGCGAACGATTGGTGCTGCCATAGTAGGAAGTGGTTGGAAGGAATTCTGTGAGTAATTCAGCATCAGAAAGAAGACATAACATTTTTTGTTACAAAAAAGGGTGAAGCACACTTGCCTCTAGAAAGCCAGTTGTCTTTCTTTCCCATTCATGGTCATTTTCTGGGTGGGGTAATTGGTGCTGGGTTTTGGCCTATATCAGTGCCTGAACTTTTGGCAGAACTCATACCATACCATCTTATATTTGTGTAATTCCAAACGTAAAATCCTTCCTCATTTAATTTTCCCTAACTCTTGGTGATGCTTGTGTGCGCGGGTGTACAAGGCGTTTTAACACAACTATTTAAAAGCAAGAAAACAGAGTTAAGTACAGACCTCAGATACAAGTCTACTACTTCCTTCACTGGCAACAGCCAGAGTTTGCAATGAATAGGGAAGTCTGAAGTTAATATCACCTCGCCTCTCCACCCATGATGATCTTGAGTGTGACTGATGACGTCCTTGACTACCAGCTCGAGATGATGGGGCTCTTGCTTCAGATGAAGCAATAGGAGCAGAGTGCAAGAAAAAATTGCTATTGCTGAAACTTCCAGCAGCCTCAGAACCAGTAGACAACAATGATCTACGAACATAATCAGATAACCTCCGTGGATGATGTACAGGATTGGGACGAGAAAGCCAGGACGGAGCAGATAGTGAATTGATAGCTGAACTTGACCTGGTATGCAGTGAGGAAGCAACATTTCCTGGTATATTTAAATTTGCACTACTTGAAGCTCTGTTGGTTGGATTTCGAGCTGAATTTCTTAAATCAGCCACTGGCACAGACATTGGATGTTCAAATATGCTTCCAGACATGCTTCTTGAGCTTGCTTCTTCGTGTAGTAGATTATCCCTGTCTGACCTGATCATTGAGTTTGACAAATGGCTGTTTCTTGAGTTAGAGCTGCCACTCCATCTAAATGATGGCATATTCCTGTGTAAAGAAGAACTAATTCCGAGGGGCTGGCTTTGAGGAACCAGATCATCTCCAGATGGTGCTGCCCTCAAATCCAGAGAATTACCAACAGGATGAAAACTTTGTGTCAGAGATGAAGGGATTGCAGAATGCCTAGTTACACTGCCATTTGACAATGCAACATAAGGAATGGAATCCTGTTGGTTTGAAGGATTTATCCTCAAACGGGAATTCCTGAGGAAGCTATTAGAGCTTCCTGCGACATTCAGATTATTAAAGCTCTCTGGAGATTCATTGCCCACATCTGGGCCATGTCTTGAACTTATCTGTGCTGACAAGCAGATTGCTTAAACTGCTCGAGCTATACAACTCGAGAATTACTATAGTAGGACGTGTACGCCAAGCACTGCTTTCTATATACTGGCTGCAGCTAGAACTTTCCCCGCCTGAAGATTGTCCAACATATCCTTCAACAGTCTTTCTTTTACAAGATGCACGCCGGGCATCAAGAGCCCTACCATTACTATTATCTACCAAGTTACTTCCAGAAGGATGAGAAAACAGTGCGGGACCAACAATAGGTGGGATAGGCTCATTTACTGATCCACTTGCTTTGTTCAAGCCAGGATGCTCAAGATGTTGCCCCATATTATGGCCAGTGTCTGCTGAACTGGCATTTAGGTTGATATTCTGAGTTACAGAATGAGGGTTGGAGTTGTTCATACACATAGGACTTGTATTGACATTGTCCAAAGAAACTAAATTGGTTGATTCAAAGTGCCGCTCTAATCTTGAACCATCAACAGCATCAACACTTGTTGAAGATGACCATCCATATTCTCTTTTCTGCTCGTCATTGTCAATTGCAATATGTGAACCACTGGAACTTGGCTCACCCATTCTCCAATTATTCATGCTTTTCCATTCATGGTTAATTGAATTTGCATACAATGGGTTCATATCACCAGGCGAAAGCATAAATTGAGGCACTTGATTTTCTACAGGATTCGTCATGCTATCCCAGAAAACCTGCTGATCCACAGTAGCATTACTTGAAGTAGATCCGCAATCAAATTCCAAGGTTTCAGGCAAGGAACCTATTCTACCCCTCCCTTGCATTGGGAGAATCTGTAAGTTTCCCCGTTCAATAGAGGTTAATAAATGTATAAAAAGAATTCCTCAATAGAGCATCATGTCACTGTTTGAAAAAAATCCCTGCAATAAAAGGAAGTGATCAGTAGGCATAAAAAATGGCTTGCCTCAAACAGCTCCATGACTGGGTAATTCTTAAAGTGACATCAAATAGTAACAATTGGCTGTCATGCACCATATGATTTCAAAACGCATAAAATATTTATTATTACATGCATTACTATCTAAGAATCTAAGAATATTCCTGAATGTTGTGATGTCTAAAATTTGCAAATGGTTCTTGCTTATCACAATGATATATTCCGAACTGCTTTAGTAAAATGCTACTCCCTCCGTTCCTTATTATAAGAGACGAATAACTGAATTACGTTGATCAAAAAACAGTTAAAATTAGTTAAGAACAATAATGTGTAAAAAGTATAATTTCTTTTCCAAAAATACCCTCATTAATAAGAAAAGAGAACATGAGAGAGAACAATAGTAAATTATTAAAGAAAGAGAAGTGGGAAGGAGAGAGAGTGTGAGTGGAGACATAAATATGGGTAAAATAGGAAATCAACACAAAAAAGTAGAGAAACTTTTAAGTGTCTCTTATATATAGGAACATGCCATAAGCATCAAATGTTCTTATAATAAGAAACGGAGGGAGTATATATCAACTGCAAAGTTCCTCCCAAATAGTTTACATGCTGCCAGAACATCATGCTACAAATTGATAAAGCGGATATCTCTTAAATTATAAAACTCATAGCCATAAGTAGCGCCGATATGATTAGGTCAACGACGTTTATAGCCCCATGATGCATAATATGTATGCATTTTCATTTCCAAACATTACAGCGAGAATGAGGAATTAAACAGCATAAAATTTGAACGTGTAAATAAATTCTACAAATGCAGTATTGCCATGTGATTACAGCCGGGGAAAATTATCCAAGAAAGAAACAAAATGACAGACATACAATAAAGTTAACTCCTTTCCAGGGAAGTGAAAAAACAGATTTGAGTTTCCTCCACCAACAACAACTGAGTTCAGTCCTTTCAAGACCAGGCTGAACAGGCGGTCCTAAACCCCACAAAGTTCAATTTATAAAACCGATTATGGATATGGCGTGAACGACTCAAGAGCAACCCACACAGCCCCAGAAAATTTGAAACGCTAGATGGTCTAATTAAACCCTAAAAATACCGAAAACTACAGGAAGAATCAAACTTGATATAGCTTGAATCCTGCTAAATCACCGACCGACAGGCCCATGAAAACAAAAATAAGAACTCGGGGAATGCCTTGAAAACTTACCAGATGAAATCAAAAATCCTGATCTATTGGAAAATCAGAGGCTGAAAACTCCGGGAATAAAAGCAGGCAAGCGCTCGCCTATGCTCCGAGTCCGAGAGATAGCAAATTTCTATTGATTAATTATTTGAGGGAACGAAAGAGGCAAAGAACAGCCCCACAGAAACGGAAGGGGTAGAAGACAGAGGCTCTTGGTGGAAGATATAAAAACAAAGATAGAAGGGGAACTAAAATAGGGGCAGTAATCTTTTTAAGCTACGGTCAAAAAAATTATTTTAAAGAAAGTGGAGAAATTATCATGTACTGATAATGATGAGCTCATTTAAATTTGTTTATTTTGGGTAACAAATCACCATAATATTATCATTATCAATTAATTTAGATTTGACATGTTATTCACAAAATTTGCATATGACATTTTATTTAAGAGTGACGTGGATGTTATTTAATTTTAAACTTCTATCAAATCCAAGACCTTACCTGAGGTGTGAAAGTATTCATTCGTGATATTTAGATACAAAAATGGAATCAGTAATAGGATCCAATATAATTAAAATCTAATCTATCTAACTTTAACTTCACTCTGAGATGATCAGAGCTGAAGAGAAAAAGCCACAGGCAGGAGGCTTCTGTTTGGCCGCTTACTTCCGTGTTTTTACTTTCCCTCTCTCAAAGTAAAAGCATTAACGAGACAGCGCAGAGAGAAAGAGGGAGTACACCCTGCGTTTCCATACCCTTCACGCCAACCACCCCTGACTTCTCTCTTTGCCTTTGCCATTCAAATCACATTCATGTTCACATGCCTTTCTTTTTGTCGCGAGGCATGACTTTAGGTCCGGTTTAGTTTAATGTGCTACCACCAGAAAAACAATATGATGATTACTACACACGTGGAATTAGCTATCATAATTAGGACTCGGACCTGGTGAGCAGAATTTGCCATCCTTTTTGAATACGCGCTCGCTTTGTATGAATCTTTGACTATATGTAAGGACTCTTTCTTTGTGATGAACCCATAATTTATGGGTTAGGAAATGAAATGACAAAAACATGTACATGATAGGGTGGCTATATTTCATGTCAGTGCGTTTATAGGTGCAGCCTATAACCAAACGGTCATTGCTCTTGTAACTTTTGGGTGAAGGGAAAGAACCGACGAGGCCACCTACTTTGCACATTAAGTTTTTGGTGTGAACAACGAATCCAATACAATAGCCTTCACCTCGGCAAGTGGCAACTGTCAATTCTGTTGTCTCCTTTTTATTGGCCAAACACGTTACACAAAGGCAGGTTCTTCTTCGGCTAAAGCTTCCATATATCTTTCACTATTTATTCTTTCTTCAACTATTTCGGCCATCTCTGTGCTTCCTTTCTCCACCAAATTTTTTGTTGATTTTTTTAATGTCAAAAAAGCTAATTACTTTGCCTGCCGTCTCCCAAGGAGTCTGTTAGATAGAGGGGTCAAGATTAACTGAACCAAGTTCCTTTGAAAACCAGCAGGATCCCCCCCATCCATAAAAATAAAAATAAGTATCGAGTATCAAATATCATCCCAGCATAAAATAAGGATAACCCATAATTCGGTGATATGTATACATCAGATGTTAGCAAAAATATAAATAATCATTATGCTAGTTGAGATAATGGCTTAAAATAATGAAAATATTTATCTATAATAATACAAAAGAATATTATCTGAAGAGAGTATATGATCAAAGGAAAAAAGGACAATGTCTCTCTATAGGCACGACACATTCTTTATCCACAGTGATGGTCATACAATTTCGAGGTCGGTTCGACCGATTTTCCAGCCCTTTGATTTTCCCCGTATTAAACCAGACGTCAGGCAGCTGAATGAATCAAAGCAATCGGTCCAGTTCGGTTCTCAGAAAAGTGATCCCGTCCACTTCTCACACTTATTTATTTTTAAATTAAAAAAGCAGACACTAACGGATTAAAGTTACAGGAGAGATTGAATTTATGACCTCTTAGCTCTTGCATACAAGAAAACATATAATGGCTTTGAATCCTCACAATCAGTTTTTGAGGTCACAAAGCAGATGTATATTTATATATATCCTCCTGGTTCGGCTGGCAGGCACTGGGAAAATGTAACAGTAGTAGTAGTACTAATAATTTCGCCGGTGCTTTACGAAACCGATATATTTTGCAGTTGCGTCAGCAAAAGAGGGTGGAGAGTGGAGTAATGGAGCAAGGCATTAATAGTTGGTGAACAGCGCGGTAAGGTTCAAAGGAAGCAGATTTTACAAGCGCTAAAAGGGGAAAGCATGAGCTAAGCAGCGATAAATAAGTGGCATGTGCAGCGAAAGAGTATGCACATGCTTCGGGTGCAGGGGATGGGACATGGAGCTACCTTTTGCCCTGCATCCACCACACTCTGTTGCCGTCACAAGGTGCATTAAATTGAATTATAATCGACTGTTACGCCTCACGGGCCAAACTGATGCACATACGCCTACACACCAGAGAAACAACGCACCCTGATCCAATTGTGAAATAAGACCACCCACTAGTAAAGTTAGTTGCGAAATTGGTGCTGCATTATATGAGTCATAAATCATGAGATAATAAGTGTTCACACGTTGACACGTTAACATTGGAAAGCAAGGGAGAATCAAAGGACCAATGCTATCCACTCAAATTAGCTGAAAAAGCACTCGCCACTGCAAACCCTGTTGAGGCTTTTTTATGAATGTGAATTCTGATGTCACTAACCAATCCCTGTTCAAACTAGAGGCAAACGGAGCAAGAGACATAAATCACGGTGTGTATAACACAACCACAAGAAGACTCCCGAGGATAACAACTCTGTATCTTTTCAAGCTTTGTTACACCACTAACGAGATGATCAAGCTGGCACAAAAAGTTGATTTCGGGCAAGCTTAAACTATGATAACATCGTCACACTCTCTAAGTCTATACCCAGAAACCCAGGAGAAAAAAGTAAAAAACCGTCATTACACAAAGTTGGAATTCCTATCAGGTCAAGCATCTTTATTCGGAAGCTGATGTATCAATACCAAGCTTACACTTCAATGGAACGTAGACGAGTTAGAAAGTATTTATTAGCCAGCACCACAAACACCAACCATAGATCAGTCATCATTAACCTATTCAATGATACAGTTGGGGAAAAAAAAAAAAAAAAGGGACACGATGCCTTAAATAAAAGTCTAGACTCTATTTAAGATTTTTTCTTAATTTATTTGAGAAGAGGAAACTCCAGCAGCTATCATGGCTGTCCAGCAACGAGGCATCAGCCACCCTAATAGAATCATAATTAAGGAAGAGAAAGAATAGATGAGTCAAAATTTGAACTTTCACAGCCAAGTAAAACAACAATCTCAAATAACTTGTTTAACTCTGTCCAAGATATCGACATTTCCCCAAATTTTAAGAACAAAAGTAAACACAACTGTTCAGAAATGTCTTTAGAATTGAAAAAACACTACATGCAGACGGATCTCAGGAATTTTTTATCCTGAAAATGATGTCAACCACATGCTGCAGTGAGCAGGCAAAAACTTTACGGCACCAACTGTGCAAAACACGATTTTGGTAACACCAAATAACAGACCAATAATATGTAAATAATTAGATATAACCTGTGTTTAAAGACATAATTGATCCTGATAAAAACCAGATGCTGTCAACACACACCAAGTATTACATAGCAGTCAATATATTCTGGCATCAGGCTCCTCTAAAATGTGATTGAAGTGCACCTAGTAGCCTTTGGCAAGCAAATCAGGGGAGTTGATTTTCATATATCCATATATTGCTATTAGGTTGTTCCTGATTTATAAAATTTGAAACCATTAGTTTTATCATCAACAATGATCAACTCTGTGCGTTTCTATCCATCTTTCTAAGATGCACCCTGTTCTTTAGAGGATCTTTTCCCGGTATTTTGTTACGTTCAAGCTACCTAATCTATTACCTAGTATTATGAGTATAAAAGAACTCAACCAATTTGAAGTAGCGAACAAATTTTCAGGTAGCAAATAAGATATCATATTTTAACATAACGAGATATTGTATTTTAACACTTGTGGAGATCCATAACTGATAGTAACCTGATATTGCCTCTGCACATGAAAAGATGTGAAACAGCAAACACAATAAGCTAGAAGGAAACAAGTCTTCCCGCAAGACACTTCGTACATTGCACTTATTCTGCTTATACCAGTGTAGAAGCTTGTAAGTTCCATTTATCAAAGCCAAGTATATCAATCTCTAAGCACATGGCCTTTCACTAGGCTTACAAGAATGAAGTCTTCTTATGAGGCAATCGGTAGACTGTTTTACATTCCTCTCCTACTAGTGTAAACTTTTGCATGTCTCATTTAACGAAGCTAAAAATATCAAACTCTAAATGTAATCTTCCAGAGCAATTGCCTTCCATTAGATATCTCGAAAACAAAAAATTGCATGCCCAAACTAAAGATCTGCTGATTAACTCCTCATGATGGGTTCGGTGGCGTATTTACAATCATCTATTGATCTATCAACATGCTATCTTAACAAGTGAAGTGACCCTTCCACTTCATTTGCTGCAACCTCATTTAAAATTATGCTTCTCCATTGTATAGGGAAATAAGGGTTACTTAATATTCTAAACCCTTGTGTATTTGCAGGATTGTTAACCCATACTAAATACAGCTGTTTCAGATCATATGTATCGTGAGATTAGGACTACTATTCACTTATCTTTCCCAATCAGCTAAATCAAGCTAGATCATCCAACTCAATGAAATCCTCCTCTAGAATCGAAAGCAAATCTTGCTGAGATGCCAATTCCCCAACAAATATTGCACCACCACCAGGAAGTCCAGAAACATTTTCCTGCTAACAAGCATAGGCAAAAGGAAAACATGAGGAAAAATAAATTACAAAATATGACACTAGTTTTTACGTTAACGATCAAGAACTGTGTCATGCATAAGATGTATTGACATAATGGCTATCTAAAGCCCAAAAACAGGGACGTACTTCAGCCAAGCTGCCACGTCAACACGAGAAATATCTGCTAAACAGTGATCTTGATTTCCCCATTTAAAAGATTACTTATCTATTAGTACAAATGTGAACTTACTAAGGGACAAATATAATAAATAAAATTGTACTAAATACACGTTTATATATTTCCAATTTTCCAAAGCATAATTTCGCACAGTTGAATTTCCAGTGACATGCCACGCACCAGAAATTCAAGTATGATGTTTCAGTGACACGCTTCAACCAAAAAGCATGCGATGCTAAGAAATGCCGCCACATTATATAATTTTGTCCATTTCTTTCGTGAAAATGTAACTTCACAGAAGTGATGTGAAAAATCATTTACCGACTTCCAGCACCAATAGCCCCTAATTCTGACCAAACAATGCAGATCATACTGATGCAGACGTTTGTTATCGACATTTGGGAAAAAATAACAACAAAAAATAAATAACTGCTAAGGAACTATATGAGTTCAACCGAAACGCTAGCTACATTAAAAAAGTACTTCACAGCAGTAAATCCGGTGTGTACACCCAGCTTGAGAATAAAAACTGAATATAATACAAGTACATAAACAAGAAAGAAAATAGTTCTTTTCCTAAGTCACATATTAGAACAAGCATAAAGATAACAGAGCAAAAGCAAAGATGAATATATATATATATATATATATATATTACCGTTTGACTGTCTTGAGGACCTGCACAACACTGGAAAGTAGCAACAGAAGCTGATGCAGCCGCAATTTGATTGTCATCTAGTTCACTAGGAGGTGTTAAGGGAGACACTGGAATCTTTCTATCAATGGAGCCATCGCCACGCATTTGAGTCTCAACCATATCAGGTGGAACATATCCATCATGCTGAATGCCGATGTGACGTATAGCCGAGAAACTTTCCTCTGCACAAGAACAAATACCATTCTCTGACACACTATTCTTATGACATGCTTTAGAAAACACTCGACAAATAACAAATGAGGCCTGCATGAGAAATAAAGATATGAGGGAATCAGAGAAAAATATAACTAAAGTAATACAGGAAGTATGTCAATTCTTAATACAAACAGAAAATACCAGGAACCTTAACATGAAAGCAATTTTGTCTCTTCCACAAGGTAATGATTAGAACATGAAGTAACTAAATTGCTTCAAGACAGAAGGCGTAGAAAAAGAGATTGCCAGACAAATAGAAGATAGTGTGCTAACTCCAAAATTATGAACTTCGGAGTTCGACAAACACAAACAGGCTTAAATTATGGGTTTATAATCTGGGAAATGCCACCAAACAAAAGAATTATAACTCAAAAAGTATACTAAGTGCCTTCCAATAACACACACAAGGAAGGGTCACTTAAGTACAATTTTCTCTTTCGTCCGTTGAATTACCGAAAAATTGAAGCTTTCGAAGTTGACAGTTTATTAAGGGAGAAAATCACAAGAAAATCCCAAATTTTTAACTTTCAAAAAATGAAGCGCGACAATTGAACTCAATTATTAACAGCAGCAAGAAATACATTAAATTGTTCCGCAGAACAAAACTGCAAACACGATTTCGTAAGTGCATACTCAGACAGGAATCCAATTCATAATTTCTCAATGATTTTCAGATTACCCATGACATTGCACATGGATGGTATCAAAATAATTATAAGAAGAGAATAGAAAATTGACCACTTTCCTATCCCCGATCCAGTAACAGAGTAACCGAGCGATAAACTCAAAACTAGATAGCGTCCGAAGACGCAGCATTAAATCGAGACCTTCGTAAGCAATTCTTTAGTCGTAATGTCGAGCTCAATTGAAAAAACTCCACGAACAAAGGGAGGCATGGAAAGTCCAAGAATGAGTCCAAATCATGTACCTTAAGATGATCAACTAATGCATACTCATACAACATCCAATTCGTCCTGCTAGCGTTCTTGGAGGAACTCCCCAGATAGAAAACGAAAGTGGTCCTGGTGCCCAGGACAACATTCCCACCGCCATTCAAAACATTCCTAGCCCCTCCCTTTCTCATCCAATACCCGGTCTTGACCATCCTAGTCTTCCCTCTAGCACCCTTCAAAACCCTGGCAGTATAACAGTACCAATGCCTCTTCCTTCCTCGATAACCATAGGAAAAGCACGCGATTTCAGGCAATCGGGAAGGATCGTAATCGTACAGGTCAATCTCCCTGATCAGATCGCAACCATGGAAATTACCGCCGGCGTTCTTGTTGGATAAATAGTAACAGAGGAGCTGCTCTTCAGAAGGATAGAAACGGCAACCGGGTGGGAGTGAGGCAGGCAAAATGGCTCTGGAGCATTGAGGCTCTTCCATGAATTGGAGAGATTATTAGGGTTTTGGGAAACAAGAAACAGAGCGAGAGGAGAGGAGTGTGAGACTGTGAGGGCTGAGGAGGGGCTTTGTATGGAAATGCCGAGGAAAGAAGCGTGCCCATGAAGCTTCTCTAAGGCCGCCGCGAGAGGGCGCGTGTTTGCGCCCGAGACCATGCTGATTGCTGCGTGGCGTAGGATCGGTTCCAAGCCGTCAACAAAACTGTTGGTTTGGCTCACAAATCTCGAGGCATGCATTTCCAGAGATTCTGATTGGCGGGATTGGAGAACTCCGTGGACTCCCCTTTCTAGCGAAACGCTTGTGGCGGTCTTCCGGTGCTGGCATGTCCTAATTGGCTGGGACATCCCAATCCTGCCCCTTTCAGAGCTGAGCAATCAGAAATCATAACAGGGAACTGCCTTCATTTCCACATTCAGCTGAAAGTAAGGGTGTTCAAGAAGCCCAGTAGCCCGTTATACCCGCTCAAACCCGCAAAAATATCCAGTCCATCCTAAAAAAAATGGTCCAAAAGATATATTGGGCATATTCAGGCTAGACATATTGTCGGGCAGGGCTGGGCATCGGGCACAGTATGCTGCCCTGCCCATTTGGCCCTACCCACAACAATATATATAATTTTATTTATATATTTTATTTGTTTTATATTTATCTCTTGGATCAAACACTCTGTTAAATTAACATTCAATATTCATTATACTTATTTATTTTCAAATGATTTTGAAAGTAAACTTATTATCATTTACTGCAATTTGTATAACCATTCTCTTTTTTAATGCAAACATTATGACTATTAGCAATTTGTATAATTGATTCAGGCTCTTATGAGTATCTAGGAGTTATGGGGGGAAAAATATTTACATTTGGTTAAGAAATTTTAAAAACTAGAAAAGCAATCAAGTTTAATAAAGTATACTAATAACATTTTTGTTTTTCATAGTTTACTCCTCTTAGCAACTATAAAATGTTGTTTCATAATATATCAATTGCTAATAACTAAATTAAAATCAAGTTACCATTTTAATATAAAGTTACATTTTATTATCTAGAAGAACATAAATAACTAGTTAAATAATATAGTATATTGATTTTCTGGGCATGGAAGCCCGCCCAGCCCAGCCCGCATTTATCCTGCCCAAACTTACTAGGGCTTTTCATGGACAGGACCGGGCAATGGGCTGCATTTTTCAGCCCGTTTATTTTTCGGGCTGGACATCGGGCAAGGGTCCTGCCCTGCCTAGCCCTGTCTATGTGCAACCCTAGCTGAAAGATAATCTAGGATCCAACATTTATGGTAACGTTAATTTCAACTCATAAAATAGTTGCGTGCGTTTTTTTCAGGGGGTAACTGTATAACATTAATTTATCTGAACACCGGAAAAAGACCCTATTATAGGGGCATTAAAGTTTGGATTTTAGGCAGACACAGCGAACTCCAAAAAATTTAAAGAAATGACACGCACCCTAATTTTTTACTCGAAAAAAAAATATATGTATCCTAATTTATACTATTGTGATGTGGTATTGAATATTGATTATACAATCATTTATTAATATTAAAAAGATGCTTACTTCATATATTTTAATCATAATTGATGTTTCGATCACAATTTTAAATAAATTCTAAGTTTACAAGTACATGTGTTTATTTATGTGGATGCGAGATGAGAGAAAGATAATCCGAGGCATATCTAGTTTGAATTTTGTGTATTCGATTCAACATGATTAAATGATTAAACCAGAATTAACAAAGGGTATGTTACTCCATCCATTCCTTTTTATAAGAGATAATTATCCAAATTATATTGTTCAAAATGTTGATAATAATAAATGCCTAAAAAATAAAACCTTTTTGTCAAAAATATCCTCATTTATGGGGAAAAGATATTATGTGTGGGAATTAAATATAATGATATGAGTAATATAAATAATTAAATAGGGTAAAATGTAAAATTAATAAGTAAATTTTGAAACAAATGTCTCTTATAAAAAAAAAAAAAAGATATACTTCACGATAATTTTTTTTCAAAAAAAAGATACACTTCGCAATGAAAAAGGAGGGAGTATGTAACATGCAAGGGCTCAGAAAGCCATATACATACACGTCGCCATAATCTTACATTTGTGTGGCACTTTTCTGTCGGCAAGCCAAAAAAAAAAAAAAAAACGCCGCCCTTTCCCAGGAAGTGTCCTTTTTTTCCCGGGGGGGTTACAATAGAAAGGGTCTTTAGTTCCTTTTACTCCTCGCCCAATAGTTTTTTCAGAAAGAAAAATACATTTTTTTTATACCCCCTGTGACGATGATTAGATGTGGTAAACATTAATTGATAAAGATAATATTAAAAACTAAATATTATTTTAATACTATCATGTTAATTTCAATACTTAAAGACGCTTTTATAACCATTTTCTAGTGCATGCAAATAAATTAAAAAGTGAGGTGTGCAGGTGGGAGGGAAAACACGCAGCCATTATAAATACTATGACCTTATTTGATTTTTATCTTGATTTTAAGTATAAGATTTTAATTCATTTTATCTCTTATATTTATACATTTTTTTCTAAGGTAGTTTTTCTTGGTAATTCTAACCAATATACTTGATTAATAAGGATATTATAAAAAAACAAGACATATATATTACAAATAACTAACTTAACTTATTTTTTTAATATTCTTAAATTAATTAATTAGTTTTTATAATCAGAACCGGAAGTAATAAATGATTATAGCATATATTACCATTATTTGCGCAGAAGTCGAAACGTGCGGAGGGGAAATGGAAGGAGAAAGCTGTGTATAGATACCGCCGCACCTGCATGATATCGTATCCCGAGGCTTCCTCCGCAATAATATTAAATCATATGGATCAATGCGGCCAATTAGAACACACGATGGTGCCAAGCACACAGCAGTCATACTCAGAACTGCACGTGGCATTTTTTCTTTATCATCGGGCAATGTGAAAAACAATGCCGCCACAAGTTTCGCCCCCTCTGAGAATACATTCGAACAGCCAACGTTTTTTATTTTTAAGATTTCAACTAGCTACAAGCGTCCAAGCGTCCAGTCTCTTCACTTGGCCATGCCAAGGGAGTGTCGGTAAGCATGAGGAATGAAACTTTTAAGAGAATACCAATGTAAACAATCATCTTAGTATTTTTTAATTTAAATGAATTCATTAAATCCAAGATCAAATGAACTCATTATCCTGAAACAAAAAAAATCTCGAATGAGAGTGACGAGATCTCACTGGTGGTTCTCGTGCTGACGTTTTAGAGCGTTAGGTGGGATCCGACACTCATCTGAGCACCCCAGATATATCCCTCTTGCATTTATCTCTGAAATGCCAAACAAGTTAATAATGTTCGATTTATTATATGAAAAACACGAAACACGAAACACGATTTCAGGCTCACATCAGCATAATAACAATCCGTGCGGGAAAAAAGTCTTTTAAAACTACATAAAACACACACCAACAAAACCAAGTGATGCTCTTTTAAACAAACGATAAAAGAACCATGCGCCGCAAATAGAAATTACTATCACACACGTAATTATAACTGCTTAAAGAATCCCAACAATCAAAACTCCGTTGAAGGTTGGCCAAAAAAAAAAAAGACTATTGAGGAATTGGAATTATGATCGGTACTTTTTCTAAAGTTACATGCAACTTGACATCATTTGGAAGGACTGGGGGATAATTAAAGGAAAACTAATGGTGCTTTTAGAAAGCACGGGTCATAATTTTAAAATTCGAAACATTCTTTGAAAAAAATAATACTCCTCTGGTCCTTAACATAGGACCTAATTTTTAAGTTGGTTTTGGTCCTAAATATAAGACCCATTTCTCATATTTATTAATTTTCTTTAAATTACCCCTATAGATACTCCCTCAACCATAATCAAGTAGAAGAGGGAGAGGGGGTATTAAGAAAGATGATTATGGTGTTTTAGGAAAAATGTGTCACTTTTCTTGTAATTAACTAATTTACCTAACTTCCTTAATATAATCAAATTAGTTAAATAGGTCTTATATTAAGAACTGGAGGAGTAATTATTATTCGTTGTGCATTTCAGCATTTGAGGCTCTACTGATGTTATTCCCGGCTTTAGCCTACTCTACGAGGAAACGGTTCTATCTTGGGCCGGGGGCTTAGGGCTGGGCACATTACTGGGCCTTCTGCTCCGCCTTCATGCATGTGTAAATTCTGCCTGGCCCAAATATTTTCTACTTTGCCCAGTTAAGTTATGCATCATTAGGACCCCTGCACAAAAGAAATACCACTAATCGTATGGGCAATAAGCCCGTCTTCAGTACCCCAAAAAAAAAATCGCCACTAATCGTAGCTTGGTTCTGATTCAGATCATGAGTTGCAGATCAATCATGTCTCAAGAGTGCTTCTTTTAAACTTTAACCGATTTACCTGATCCCTAAACAACGAAATGAAGAGCCACCACGCCATCACCATAAATCATAGAGTAATGTCAAATATTTTTCAAATAGTTTATTCATCAATAATAATCTTTCGGGCATTGTGAATTGACAACTAAATCTTTAAGACTCTAGCTTTTTTTTTTTTTTGGTTCTCTGTCTAACTCTCTACAACGTTAATTCAAACACCACTAAACACCTAATCAGTGGCATGGAATTTTTTTTCCCCGGTTTCA
The DNA here is from genome assembly GCF_004799145.2 of Neltuma alba. Classification (NCBI taxonomy): domain Eukaryota; kingdom Viridiplantae; phylum Streptophyta; class Magnoliopsida; order Fabales; family Fabaceae; genus Neltuma; species Neltuma alba. Next base: position 25,246 of record NW_021637098.1, read on the forward strand.
ATACCGACCTGGTTACTTTTATTTTTCCTTGAGAAAACAAGAAATCACTCGTCAATTTCGCACAAAATACCCATGAAAAATAGATGAAATGATATATATATTTTGCATCGAGGAAAATGAAGCATCAACGTCCTATTTTAAACGATGGAGAAGTTATTTTCAAATTTCAACTGACCAAGGGAATGATTGCAATTTTCTCTTTTACCCAATGCGTATCGAGCTAATTGGAGGACTTACGAGTGATGAGCTACAACGCATGAAAATCTGGCTTTGAAACGATCGATTTTGGTTTCCCTCCCGTTTGTGGTGGTGGGGATCACAGAGTGGCCCTACTAAGCACAATGATAATTCGAAATTATCTTGCGTGAATGGTGGAAAATAAGCAGATGCATGTACTCTTTGATTTGCAGACGATGTACGATGCTTTTTGAAAGACTTTTATTACGTGCATGTTGGGGCGAGTGAAGAAATGGGTGTTATGACTTATGATTATTGTTTTTTGAGTTTCGAGCTGGAGAACATTCAGGCCCTTTTCAAATCGAAACTTAAGATGTGAAAGTAAAGAGTAGGCTTCAGAAGAAGAAATAGGTGCGTGGACTTCAGTGTCCCGTATAGCCTCTGCTTTTAACCTAAAAGCTTTGATTCACAGCTTGTCATACACTGTCTTCGTCTTCTTATATTCATTGTTTAAGGTTATTATATAGTACCGTTAACAGTATTTTAATATTATTAAGCGTTGTTTTGAAATTTTAAAAAAGACGCGTAATATGAAATGATTTTTTAAAGGACACATCTAATCAGATAAGGGTAGTGAAAAAGGCCGGATTTCAACGTGTCACACACAGTAACCAGTAGCCTACACGAAGCTGTAATCAACGAGAAAAAAAGAGACATAAAATGGCGCTTCCATTTCAAAGTCAGGAATAGTGAGTAAGTACATTGAGATGAAGAGCAGCACAGACGGGCCGCTTTGTCTTACACAAAGGAAAGGAGACGACGAAAGCAATGAAAGCAGTCGCTAGTCGGTGAAATCAGTAGTGAAGACGAGGAATTAAGTAGGATCATAAATAATGGGAAACCCCTTCATTTGCCTTCCGGGTGCAACGGGAAAAGCTCCAGGGTTTTGTATTCCTCATCTCTACGTAATAATCTGCTTTCTTCTAATGGAAAGCACTCAAATGCCAGGCTCCTACACCTCTTCCTCAACGGGTTTTCGTGCTCTCCTTCTCCTACTTGGCCCTTTACACTCAAAACAGAAATATATACGCAAACCCGTTAGTTTGGTATGAAAGAAAAAGGTACTAAAAGGAAAAACAAAAGAACGCATAATTGAGACTGATAACGTTGTACACCTATTACATACCGTTGTCCGTAAAGTTAAAGGAATGGCAGTGGTAGGTGGAGGAGTAGAAGAAGTGGTGCTAGTATTAGGGTTGCGTTTCTGCTTTTGTCTTTCACGGGCCTTGTGGTTTTGAAACCAGTAGAAGACATTCTTGCCTTCGATTTTGCCGTATTTGCCAAGCTGAGCAGTGATCTGTTCTATCTGCTCAGCATTTGGAGTTCGCATTCCACCTCTGTACAGCATCTCCAGTATCCCTATCTGTTCCTGCGTCGGATTCCACCTCGTTCCTCCTGGGTGCGCCTCCACCTGCGCGCATTTATCACCGCGTTAAATCAGCTAAACTAGTCAATAACCAGACTATGTATAGGGTTCCTAGCTCGTCTTTGAAACGATAATGATCAGTGTTTTTTGGAGGTAACATGTTAAGTGGTTATACCTGGGGCGGCGAATCTTTGTGAGGGTGAGGGTGAGGGGAAGGGAGTTTTCTGGGGCCACTTTCGGGTCTGATGAAAGAGGAAAGGGAATGAGAGTGAGTGTTGTTGTGGAGCTTGGGGGCAAGAGGGCGTAAGCGTTTGAAGCCCAGAGTGAGGGAAGGTTCGTGCTCAAACATGAGCCCACGTGCAAACTGATGCACCTCCATGCTTCCCATGGTGCACGACTGCATATATCATGCCCCTCCCCACTCCCACACTGATTATATAGGAATGAGATGGTGCCTTAACACCAAATTATGAGGCGAGGTTGACTCAGGAATTCCCTAATACCAAAAAGAGACATCTATATTGTAGGAAATAGGAGTGAGGGGGCGTGTCGTGTGCGTGTGTCACTGTGCTGGGTGTAATCCCGTCAAATCGGCTGCTTCTTTTTTCTTGCTTTCATGATAAGGTTTGCATGCTTTTCGGTGGCCCCTCTCTCTCACTCATAGCTTTTCAGCAATAAAGTGGAAAAAGAGGGAGGGAATGAGAATTCAGAAAAGATTATTCACCCCCCTGGTGAGAGTATGTTTTTAAATCGGATACGGGTTTTAGAGAAAGAGGAGTGTGAATGGCGTCTTTTGTATGTTGGGAGGGGATAGAGAATGTTGGAACACAAACTCTGCGCCATATCTGAAAACCATACTGCCCAAAATTTCCGCTATCCTTCGGGAACTGTACCTGCCTCCATTTTCCAAAATACTTTATACCCACTCATCTGTCACCTAATCAGCTAAGCTACCACCATGCTTTTCTTCACCCAACTCACAGCATAATATTGCAGTATTCATAAAGTTATCCACGTGAGATTCAATATACGAGAGTGTAATGCATGTATTATTGCATAATTTTTTTTTTTTGGGGGTTGGGGAAGGTACATGTTTTCATTCTGTTTGTGTTAATTCAGTCTTCTTTTCGATTTCACTGTATCACAGAAATTAATCCTATATGTGAATTGTTTCATTTACTGTCAGAAATCTATTTGTGCGTGAGTAGTATTATTATTCATCACCTAATCCGTAGAAGATGTGTGATTAGACCAGTGGGGTGTGTGCGCGTCTGAACCTGGGCATCATCAGCTGGATGATGGAAAGTCCAATTTAATAGCTGGAAGAGAGGTGATATTGTTAAAGAAAACAAAACGATAATCCAAAAGCATGGTGTGATGAAAAGAACGTGATTTCATGTGTGAATGGACGTCCATCTCGGATGACAATATCAAACCAGGGTTGTATATATGTACATGAAAGAATATAACGCACGCGTTTGCTAGCTAGCTAGCCTGGCTTGGACTGGCTTTGGTGTCTCCTCCAGAATCTCCTTTAATAAATTAAGTAATTAACTTCCTCAGCTTCGTCTCCATAAATTCCTACGATCTCGTCCTGCTCACCAGCTCATTCTGATTTTCCCATGTTTCCTGTAGCTACGCACATACTCAGAACTCCAGTGTTCTCATATATAGCTTGTCTACCTATTCGGTATTGGTGTTCTTCTATGTTAAAACTTAAATGCAAGACCGAGTTAACTAATGCATAAAGATTATATAAACGGGTGAAATTAATTATTTGTTATTAACATGTACTAAATGCGTGTCAGTGTCTGTAATATACCCTTTTTCTAATGTGAATATTAAGTTAGGGAGATAAAAGATGTTATTAAGGTAAACAAAACAAATCACTCAAGTGACGCACACATACATGTACACTCACTGTTTAAGGTAGTTAAGTGGATGGTAAAACTTGGGAAGTTAGCGGCGAAATGAAAGAGAAATAAAAAGGCGGGGGGCTATATTTAACCTGGAATGTGATTGGGGGGATGTCACTATTATATATGTGGACGTCCAAAGAAAATCGTGGGTGGGATGACAATGATGTCCAAGTTGACAAAGTTGGATAATGAGGCCGAGAGTGGGGCCTTTGCTTCCATCAATTTGGCCTCTCATTTAATATTCTGAGATCTCCCGTATCAGATTGCGCCACTTTTACATGGCCTCCCTTCAATCACGACACCCCAACCCTTCTTCCTACCAGTCCACGACACTTGTCCTCCTTACGTGCCTCCACGTATAATATCAGCCTAGCTCTTATTACCTTTTTATTATTACTAGCACTTCATTAATTCATTCATAATTTGCGTTTGTGCTAGCGAACTTCTAGACAGCCCCTGTACTGCCGGCGCATTAACATTGTTCAACTACTCTCCCGTTATTCTTTTCTATTGTCAATTTATGTCTCCCCCACCCATCCCCTCCCTCTGTTGCACTCTTCCAGATCTCCCATTCTGTGGATTTATCGCTACTCTGTAATTGAAGTAGAATCAATCAATAAGTCTAGTGCGTCACACAAGTTTTCACACATACTGTATCTGATTGAGAACCGATCGTTCGAGGTTGTCACGAAAATCGCAAGTGCCGTAGAGAAGGAATGTCACGTAAAATATACTTGGATCAACAAATAAACAAAAAGCTGTCCCGCTTTCTTACAAGAAACTTAATGAAGAAATACTGAGTAGGATGGCTATGAATCCTATAGATGTGTGTGTGTAAGGCCGCTTTATCGCTGGTGATTGACGGGGAGCTGGCCTGTATGTTTAGAGGGAACAAGTTCAATGAGCTCTATCCGATCCTATAGATGTTTATCTCAACCAAAACAGCTAAAAATAACCGATGTTAGAGTCACGTATATTTGGAATAGCATTGAAAAGCACTTATAAGTATAATTTGAGATAAAACTTTTTTCACATACTTATCTCAAATTTTATAAATTATGTTTGAAAAATTATTTATAAGTTATTTTAAACGGTTCTAAAATGAGTTAGACCAATATTACCCCATCTACTAATTGAGACGTAGCCAGAGCGAGGACTTGATTATCGAAAACTTCAAGGGTTAGAATTTAAACTTCATTTTTTCAGGGGGCCTTAATGGCTAAAGTATAATTGCAATGATAATTAAGGATGTTTATTATTTCCCCTTATTCTTTTTATAAGATTCCAAAATTTGGAGTAGTTTGGTCTTTTTTATAGAATCCTATTTAGGGGTGTTTGAACATTAAATAAACTTTTACCAAATTTGTTCTTGATTAATTTTCTGTTATCTCTCATAATCTTTTTCTCATATTACATCATTTTTCATTCTTTATCTTATTCCTGATATTTTTCTCTTATTTTTTTCTTTGTTAAATAAGAATGTATCTGGAAATTATTTTTTTGTATTTTTATTTTTCATTAATTTTAATTTTTTTAAACCACGTAATTTAATTTAAATGATCTTATAAAAAACAACTGAAGTGAGTAACTTTGAAAAGGGAAGTAAATATATTGTCGGTCAAAGATAAGGGGAAGGAGCATTGGGTCAGTGGACCCCGCGCAGTGGAAGAAGCGGTGGGAGTTCATCATTAGGGGAAGACAAGGCCATCATTTGCACGTGTCTATGGACCGTATCTTTCAATCCAGCTATCAATCCTCAATTATAATGCAAATATTCATCTCCTCCCACATGTCTATGGTGTACGTACGTACAGGTGTTCATTTATATTCATGTTTACACATATCTGACCGCTCTGGTTATGCAAATAATTAGTCTGGAGACATGCCACATGAAAACCAGTTAACAATAAATCAAGTTTTCGCACGTACGCAGTTAGAAAAGACACCATTAGTAAAAGTTTACGATAGAATATTTCTAATGGACAGCTATACAAATCAAGAGAGAAATAATAAAAACTGTTATACTCCTCCGATCTTAAATATAAGACTCTTATACTAGTATGTATAAAGGTCTTATAATTAGGACCGGAGGAGTGCCAAGCTTAATTTTTCTGCGGAGAAGAGTGATATTGTTCAGTCTATGAACTTTAGCGGCAAGTTTCTTAAGATTCGATCAAGTCTGCCCGGAAGTCTGTTTTAAAACCGCACTAACATATAAATATACACTCAAAACTCGAAAAAATGAGCTAGCTAGACAACCAATGTACGTACGTAGCTATTGTAAGCGTTGATAATTCATTGAAGCTGAACCTAAACCCAAATCATTTGTCGGAAGGGGAGTCTCATAAAGAAATAGGAAGCGTCCCTGAGGGACAAAACATCAAATCGAAAGCGATCCCTAGGCTGAGAGAGAGAGGAGAGCAAATGTCGTGTTCAGCTGCTTTATTAAATGTGGTGGGTAATTGAGTCTTGTGATTTCCAAATTCTATAGTCCTACTCGTTCGTAGCTAGTAGTTGTCATTTAGCACGGAAACCTTATGGCTGGGAAATCGATGGAAAAGGATAGGTGATGCCAATCACAGTGGTCGCGACTAAAGCGAAATCATTGTTTTGGTGGGTAGATCGAAAATTACATGCTAGTATTACGCATTTTAATTGATCTCATCACGTACATGTATGTAGGCTTCACTCATCATGACCGGAGGAGGTACGAAAGAATGTTGATTCCCTTTAGCTTTTATGGCCGAGAAAGAGGAGGGAAAGGAATTAAAAGGGGAATGGGGATGATGAGGGGAGTGAAATTGTGGTCATTTCATGTGACGCAAAGTGGGGGCATATGCGGAGGAAAGGGGATTCTGGGTTTTGGATGACAGTGCAGGCACAATTCATAAGTGAATTGTACAAACTTTTCTCTTTTTATTCCTTTCCTTCCTTCGCCTTTTCTACTTTTCTTCTCTTTACCACCTCGTGCTGCTGGCAAAAACTCTCCATGAGTTAAAAATTTTGACAACCTCTTCACCTGTCCAAAGCATATGGCCTTTAATCATCACCTTTCCTTCCACTCAATGATTAAATCAGGGTCGCACCTTCTTAAAACTCGAGCCCCCACTCATTACTATTGTTTTTAACATAAATTTAAAATTTCCAATCGCTTCAAAGCTTAAACACCATTATTTCAGCCCGTGTAACCTATCTTCCATATGCTAACTGTCCAAACGAAGACCGTGCGGATTTAGACGTGTGTGTGTCCGCCGAGACCATGATGGAGTTTCCAAATAAAGCTGTCAAATAAAGCATAGAGAATGGGCCGAGCTGGACACGGAAGGAAAGACTTCAAATGCCTGAAAGGGTCCACCCGTGGTCTCTAAGGGCTAGTTCATAAGTAAGTGGGTTGGGCCGAAATCAGAGGGCGGCAACCCCGCATGGCTCTTCCGATCTTGCTTCGCAGTTTCTGAGCCACAGCATCAGAGCCATTGCTTTGATTTTGGTCTTAGACGGGACCCTGGGCAAACGCGCGCACTTACCAATTAACGATATTGCAGTGAGAATTGAAATCACAAAAATACAAGAATTTAATCACATTTTGGGAGAACTTGTGCCTTTCTTGTAGCACAAGATAAACATATTTTAACTATCGCCTGTTTGATGCGGATTCAACTGGAGTTTGGTGACTAGGGCACTGCCAGTATTTGAGGCAATCCTATTTGAAATATTATCGGGCACTAAATATAGATACCTCTCCCAATAAGAATTCGAACCTTAATTCGTCATGTTGTGAGAGACTAGTCGCTTTTGCTAGATCCTTCACCATTTTAATTTAATGCACCATGTCCATGGTGATCCTGGAATCTGCTTCTATGGGCCCATTCCTGCCAGGCCCCAGCCCCCTCCATTATACATGTCCTACAAAAGTACGAACACCTCCCCACCCACGGCCCCCAGAATAGACGCTATTTGAGTCGGGCTTTTTTTTTTTTTTTGGTGACAAGAGTCGATTTTTTGTAAAGGAAGGCTTGAGGAGTTATTGGGATCGTTGGTGCTGAAAAGTAAGGCGCAGAAAATGAAGGTGCTAGGTAGGAAAGGAACAAGGGGTTGTTGTACGATGTGAGGGGAATGGTGTTACGGTGGAGTTTATGAAGTGGGCATTGATTCCGTGCTGGACAAGATATGCGGTGACAGTATTGGATGCTCCGCCCCTAAATAATTGAAGGCAGCTTACGGAAGCTACTGCCTCCATTCATGTGCAGCCCAATCAGGCCAAGCATCATCGTACGTGCGTAGACCCCACATCTATCCAAATATAATATATTAATTGTTAACAGTGCACCAGTACCTATCCTCTTTTTTGCTATTTTTCTTTTATTATCTTTTTTTAACTATTAGGATAATATTTTAACAGTTCAGATTTTAAAATTATTATTAAAATGTTGAATTGTAAAAATAAATAATAAATTACACACTATATTAAAATTTAATCCTAATGGTTTATAAATACACTAAATGTTTTTTTTAAAAAATTTATAAATGGTTTATAAAAAGATTGAAATCTAAACAATTGAAATATGTTAATCTAATGGTTAGGAAAAAAAAGAAAAAAGAAAAAAGAAAAAGGAGATACGAATGAAAGAGAAGAGATTCTGAACCGTTAGCGCATATATCGACAGGGCCGGCCATGATCATGAATTCATGATCATCATCAAAACCTGTCCCGTGCTATAACTAATATACACCCCACCTCACCATTGTTTCACTAATCATGGCTTCCACTTACATGCAACTAGGCACGGTTCATTTCTTTTGTCCCGCGTTAAAACATATTTTAACTAATTCTTATTATAAGTCAAATAGCTGATTTATATATAACAAGATGCCAGCATACTTCGCTAGCTCTATACTCTAGTCACATTCTCTACTCATCTGTACATGTATGGATCGCATATATCGTTGCTTGTTCTGCATCCAAAAAAGGAGAGAACGATATAATTCATTCTGTTGTTTATCCCTGTCATTTGGAAATCCCATTCACCATTTATAAATAGCCTCTCTCCTTGCTATTTTTTGCGGTTTAATATGCAAGTACAAACTGAAGGCACTCCGGTATATATGTCATTGAGTTTTTTCTTCCTCTTTAAAGAGAATAATTTATTGTTTTCCTTGTTCAGAAGATAGAATATAATATATTGTATCGTTGAAGTCAAGGGAAAACTGAGAGCACATGCAAGAAAGGGAACTAACTTGGTGTATTATTAGTTAGAAGTTGGGCCTCAAACAAAGCGGCAAAAGATATTAAAAATAGGGGGGTAGTTTCTCTTTGGTGGTCAGCAGGAGATATGCGACAATGATTAGGGATTTAGGCAGGCGCTCGTTGAGATATATAGATAGAGCACACCGCCAAAATTGGAACGCATGCAGCGTCATATTTAGACATGTAACATCTTGGACAGATCATCCACGTGATGATTACCGTCAATCCCTTGACTCCCCATCATCCCTGTGCATCTTCCACCCACAAATCCAATCTATTACCTCTAATTCTAATAATAAGATCTCATTTATGAACTATAAACAAAGTTTTATAGTTAGAATATGAGGTAGTATGTAATCCTCTTTAATTCGCTTCTCCCCCCTGATCATTTTACCACTTCTTAGCACCCCGCACATATATGATCCCAATTCGGATTCACTATCGAATCCATCGCTAGACTGGGATTATTGTACCAGAAGAATGCACCAGGATTGGGTAAAAGGAAACTATTATATTGGACAGAGAATATACATGATTATTTCCTTTTATAGTTCTATTACCTTTTCTGCTGAAACTCGAACCATTATAAGACCTGACTAAAGTTCTTCCTGCGTAAGATATTGATCGTTCAGTGGAAATAGAAGTTCACATCTCATCGTTGTCATTGAGTTTCTAGTTGTTTGTGGGGTTTCGATAATTTTGATGATCGTGACAGCTGCTTTTCTGGGTGCTCATCCGCCTTATCTCCTTATCCACTCGTGTTACTATGTACCGGGCGAAACATCTCGGTATTAGCATTTGCAAATGTGAATCGCATTAGATTATTCAAGTATCAACGGAGTTGAGTTGATATAATAAAAAGTCTCACATTAGATAAAACTGAGCCTCACAAGTCACATATAATAAAGTGAAAGGAATATATGAATTTAAATTAAAATTTTGACTTAAAGATGCAACGTTGTTTTATTGCTATTCCTCAATTTGTTCTCCCCGTCTTCGAGCTTCAATATGGGATTGTTTTCTGTTAATGACTACGCCCCTCCGCATGGCTCACTTCATTTATTTAATTATTTGTTACCTTTGGCTCTTACCTACTAAATTCCATTGTCCATATATAATTAATATATCGTCACGAACATAACACGGGCAATTTATTTATATGCCTGTTAAAATAAAATAAAAAAGTCGCTTCGGTAATTAAACAAGTTGGCTCGATCACTTTGACCACTAACTGTTCTGGCTTACAGAACTCACCGACCTTGTTCAAGCTTATCAGAAAATTAAAACTACACGGCCTCCTCTCAGACATACAGACATATGTTTGATTCCCGTACCGGCGGGTATTCCTGCCGTCTAGATTTTGCTAACTATATCCCTTCTTTACAAATTAAGTGGAAGAAGCCGAAACGCCTAGAACTTAGATTCACCATAGGCGACATCACAAGATAATTATCAGAGAGGAGACAAAAAGTAAAAGATGTGAATATTAAGGGACCCGATGATTGAATCGGCAACATAAGTATATCTTAATCTAATTGTAATCCTCAACAAGATCTTCTGGTCTGGGGAACTCATTCAAGTCGGGCTTGTCGTCGGAAGGGTTTGGGATACGAGAATTTGGGTGATGAAGAGCGGCTTGGAGAGCGTCAACTCTGGCGCCGACTTCGGTGGCCCTTTTGCGAATGGAATCGGGGGACATGTGGCCCTGGACGACGAGGCGGTGGTCGTCGCCGTCGTCTTGGAATAACAATTCGGGGAAGTTGAGGCGAGCCGAAGGGCCTCTGAGATAGAAAACGGCGGTGTCGTAAGCGCGAGCGGCGGCCACCGGGGTGGTGTATGACCCCAACCATAGCCTCGACCTCTTGTTGGGTTCCCTAATCTCCGCCACCCACTTGCCCCACTTCCTCATCCTAATCCCTCTGTACGGTTTCTGTCTTGATTCATCTTGCTTGCGCTTCTCCGCCCTGCTTCTCATCTTCGATCGTTTTCCTTCTGCAATACTCTCTTTCCTCCGTCTCCGACGCACCCTACCCCCTCACTTATTGCGGTGACAACTAATTAAGCTATACTTCTGAGGTATAATATTGATACCCACTCGTCCATATAGACATATGGATTTTCTCTCTTGTATCTGTGTGTGTATATATAATAAGATAAAAAGAGCGGCGAAACGGAAGCAAAGACTTGGTGGTAATCTGTTTCCTCAGGGGCTCAAAGGACTTGCTCGTATACTGATTTTATATACGGCGCAGATATAAAGCAGGAAAAAGGGATAATCATGAAGATCAGAAGGAGGTGAATGACTTTCTGACCTGGCTGCTATCGTGTCGATGGGAGAGGGGGGCCACGTTGAGTGTTGTTTTAAAAATCCAAAGTGGCCGACACAGCCCATCAGAGCCATTTCCTTCTCTCTGTTCCGCACTCCACGTAGCATGTTGCGCCCCGTTATGACCGCCGACGTGGACGGGATACGCTTCTACCTATTCCGATGGCCTGTGGTTTTTATTTCTAGTTATTTGCGTTTCCGTCCTAATTCTTTTTTCAAATTCAAAAAGAACCGTGTTTTCGTACGTTATTTGAAGAAAGGGCCCCCTGGTCGGAGTTGGATAAAAATGGATTGGTATGTGGTTATGATGCATAGAATACATCTGCGAGACGTGGTAGAGATGCACGGTGGCCTCAATATGTTCTGCTTTTCACTAAACTAAAGCATTTTTGGGTCTCTTAGCGCAGTTTCCTCAAACACTGAGATTCGAACTGGTGCATATATAAATAGATAGAAACAGAAATGCAAAAAAGGAAAAAAAATGATATTGAGTGTTGTATGTTTCATGTTTGTTGTGATATGGAACCCATCAGCTTCATTGTTGTGTGAGACTGATGCTTCGTTTCTTCAACCCACACTTTTTTCCCGGCTGCTGTTAGAACCCAGCTCATTTTTGTTCCAAGCAAGTTCTCTTAGTTCACGTTACTCTTTTAAATTGTCTTCTCCCATATGATTACCATGTAAAACAAGTTTCATATTTGTCTCACAATATATTCACTTTGCCAAAGTTTGTTAATTTATGAAAGCATTTCTTTGGCTATCCACAGGAGAAATAGTATTAAATTAAACCACATAAGAGACTAAATAAAGTGCCATGTATATTACACACATGACATTACTTGTACGCCTTGTGCGTATTGCGTTGTCCGGTTTGCTTGTTGAAGAATTTTTAAATGCCGCAACTTGATGTTGCTGGGGTTCCTCAACAAGGATGGATTGAGGCTAATACGTGTGAATAAAATAAGGAAATATAGTTTAGAATGAAGCGGCGAGGATAATAAAATAATTACATGATTAATGAGAGGAGGGACAAGTGGATGAAATGAAGAGAGGTCGGTGGGAGGCGGATGGGAGGGATGGGTTTGGAACTCGAAGTGAGGGAATCACTTTCCGTCCACGCATTATGAAGACATTTTTATTCCTAGGTTCCGCCATACCCCTTTTCTTTCCCTTTTCAATGTCAATATTTAATTCACTTAAAATATTTTTATTTTAATTTTTTCAAAAACTACTCCCTCTGTCTTTTTTTATAAGCACCATCCCCTCTTATCCCTATATATAAATAATATTTGCAGGTTCCCTCAAATTTTTGTAGCAAATTTCTTATTTTACCCCCATCAATTATTTATTTTAATATTCAATGTTTATTGTTTCATTTTCCAAACTATCATCTCTTTACGTTATATATTCTCTCTCTTTCATAATTCTATTTATTATAATAATTTTCTTATTCTATTTTTTATATCTTTTCCTTCATAAATGAGGGTATTTTGGAGAAAAACTTTTAATTTATTGTCTTTAACTAATTTTCTGATCTACGTAATGGAATCCTTTGTTGCTTATAATAAAGAAGCGAGAGAGTACTTATCACGGCGTATAAATATTTCAATGTCATTTCTCATTTTAAAAAAATAAAATAACTTCAGTTAACATGCTGCGTATCTATAAATTGAGTAATGATCTTTTACGTTTAGAAGGTTTTGATTGACAGATTTCTTTTTTATTTTTATAGTTTTGCAAGGCGGCTAGTATGTTGATGCATGATAAACGTTCGGCGTGGATTCTTTTTTGCAAGGTTGACTTTAATTTGGGTTTGTATGGGTGGACTTTTATTTTATTTGTTGTGGATGTTGGGTTCATTGAGCTTAAGTCTAGGTCACTTTGATTTTATTTTCTTTCCTATTTTTTTTATCTACTTTATGTTGGCTGACATCTGCTTGGGTTTTGTTCAAATAATCTGCATTTTTATCTCCTTTTTTTTTGCATTTGTTAATAACATTGCCTTTTAATTGGAAAAAACAAAGTAACGATCATTAGATGAATGCACAGTGTATGGACGCAAGACCTTTTAATATTTTGAGGCAATCACAATCTTGCTTCGGGTCGGGGGTCACTTGGCGATAGAGGTTGCAACTGTTTTGATAGTGGGATCGTTAATCATAAGGAAGAGGAAAACAGAGAGGGTGATAAGGTGACGAGCAGAGGCGAACATTCTCTTTTATTACAGTGCGAGGCAGCAGCAGGAGAAGAAGAGTGATGAAAGAAGGATGACGCAATAATGCTAGGAAATGGAGGGTATAGGGTCCCACTAACTGCCAAACATGTTAAGTCGGCAGTCCAATAACATGAGAGCCGTTTGACTTTAACCATGTCCCGTCCTCACAAATCTCACCACTTTGACCAATCATCTTTCAGTCTGCCTTGCTCGACTCACCAACCATTTTCAGCAGCAGTAGAGATGCATGTATCGACTCTGCCCATTATCTGGCAACTTGCACCCACCTTCTCTAACAATCACAACCATTAAGAAAACCACACACTTCTTTGCACCAGTTGCATTAACCAAACGTCTCATTTCAACATTATAATCCTTACCTCTTCCTTCACCCACATTCAACGACTCCAACAAATCCCCTGCCACCATAAATGCATTATCTCCTTCTCTGTTCATACCTCCCAAGACTAATCCAAAACTATATTCATTGCATATCAAACTCTTGTCTCCTATTTATATCTACTGCATCTAATCTTTAATATAAAAGCTAATTTGACTTTTAATTTAGTTCTAAAAATAAAACTTATATCTATTTTGTCTCACATATTTATTTATTTTTTTTAAAGTAGTAATTATAATAGTTGGAAATGTTAAGAATTTAATCAAATGATAATTCTAGCTAACACATATAATTAACAAAAATATTTTAAGAAAGATAACACCTATTTATTACAAATAACTAGCTTAAGAAACTTTCTTAATTGATTCAAATTAGTTAATTAGTTCTTATATTAAAGATCAGGAGTTGTATTAATTATTATCTCCTTCTTCCTACATTTCATCACCCCGCATGTTGTCACTTTTCATAAATGCCAAGTAAAATATCTAAGTTGAGTTGGGCTGGCTATTCCACAGCACAACATAGGCCGAACTGGGCCCATGTAACATGGGCCACAATACTTGGTCGGTTTGGACCCTAGATCCGGGTCATGTTCGGCTTAGCCTATCTCAGCTCATTTGTTTGTACATGCAAGCCCCACATGGGTACGATCTCACGAGTGTAAAATTATTAAATAAAACAATACTACTATTAAATCATGTATTAATTTTAAGCTAATATATTTCAGAAAAAATAATTATGAGTTTGATTAACACATCTATTTTTTTTAATGCCTACTTTTCAATTTATTTATTTTTTAATACCCAACTAACACTAGTCTGATACTGAGTGACTAGGCTTGAAGTCAGGGCAAGAAATGGGTTGAGTTTTTGTCTAGAGGGGTATAAGAGGCTGAGGGGGCTAGGGGCCGGGCCGGCCCGACCCAGTAGGCGTCCCCTCTCAGGAGGCACCCATCTCCTTACAAACTTGCACGTTCAGAGTGGAAAATACGCACATGAAACCATTATTTAAACGCCACTCAATTTGCAACTTACCCTTTATTTCCGTAACAAGGAACAGTCAATCGACAGATAAACTAAATTTATTTAAAAAGGCAATAAACAACAAGGGAAAAATGAACTACAAGATTAGACCGTCTAGCGCCAGCGAACAGTCATATATGCAAGAAATCAACAATTACTACTGAGGTGTTTTCTTTTCTTTTTTTTCAATTACTTCACCTGGTATTCCAAGCCAACCCCTATGTCATGGAAAACTCAACCGGTTTGGACTAATCTAGATTTCGCCGTCGTAGGACCCTAAGGGCGGCTAGCCTACCACCAAGTATTTAACGCTGCTGTATGTCCAAGACTCGAACTCGAGACCTTTAGTTAAGTTAGGACGACCCCTTACCAGTCAACCTAAGCGCTTGGTGATTACTACAAACATGTTTGAAAGTTTCATAAGCACTTAAAATATATATATATTTACACAAGTCGAAACAAAACTTCTCTCATATATCTACCTTATATTCTGTAAAATCACTTCTAAAAAATTAATCCGAATCCAATATTAGAATCATTTATGTTCCAAATAGTGGCAGTATAACGAACAAACAGATGAAGAATTGAACAAGAAGCATAGCTCCCACAACTTAAAAAGAAAACATACGTTGACAAATGCAACATAATTTGCAGGTGAAATGATACGAATTATTAATACTTGAAAAGCAGAACTACCAGAATGAACCATCTGATACCCAGAGCATTTCAAATCAAAATGATCCCTTGCCACACAAAAGGATAGGAAGTCCAATCAGATAGAAGTTCATATATCCCGGTGAAAATTTTGCATTCAAACCATTCAGAATAATAGCTTAGATTCCCATCAGCAGCCAGAATTAGAACTACACTGAAAAGTGAAAAGAATATGCTTCGTCTGGGAATGGGAATCACTTCTACCCAGGCAAGAAGAACAGCCACAAAATTTACAAAAACCTCTACCGCATAACGGCACATAAGTTCCTCCACAAGTCTACATCTTCACTAGCGCTTCAAAGGAATACATCCTAAAACGAGAGAAATAGAATATAGAACCAGCATTCCGCACATCGAAGGCCAGAAGATAGCAGCCAACCATGAGCCATCCACATTCATCGATATCAAGTTTGTCTTCATAAAACTCGATGTCCCTTTCCTTAATCGAATATAAACTACCCCAATTTCAACCATAACCATTTATCGCAGTTTCCATACATCTAAAAACGTAGAATTATCACCACCACTGTGTAACGAGGGTAAGAGAATGAGAAGAAAGTGTATCTGATTCACATTAATACCTGAAGGGAACAGATATTTATAATGGCTTATGTCCCTTAACCAATACTTTACAGAACGTACAACAGAATAGTTAAGTTGCTAACTAGCTCTTAATACTTCTTTATATCCCAATACACTGTTTCTTAAAGTTCCCAATACAAATCAGATGGGTGGATGTAGCCCAAAAAAACATAATTCAGTTTATCTTACTCTGGTTTCCATGGTCTCTGAGTTGCTCCTCCTGAAGTTTCAGCCTGGTACTCAACACTCAGCATAAAAGCCACAGGACTATGTCAACTTTTCCTTCTCTTCAGCTGACAACTAATTCACATCAACAACTTAACATTTGTCAAAGCTAATTTCACTAAGGTAATTTTTCTGTCAATTATTGAATGAATTAATATCAATATAAACAGAAGGCAGGCCATTCTTTATTAGTTATGGAAAAGATATGATGCCTTTATTGTATCACAAATGCTAAAGATTATGAAGTTTGGACGCTTCAAAACTATAGGCAGCCAACACCCAAGTATAGGTAATGCCTCATTCTTTTCATAACTGGGTAATTCAAAACAAAAGGTATTTCAGGAGAATTGTGTTCAGCTATAGGCTCATACAAACAATGACATTATACAGCAAAACAGAACCTCTTCCCATGGAATAAGGAGAAAATACACAAGTCTAATCATTTTTTGGCTCCTTAGAGACATACTTCATGGATAGTGTGATTCCAATAATAATTCAAAGTGGCTAGTCTGGTTGACTGCATAATGCATATCATTATATCAAAAAACACGAGAGGGAAAGAAAAGCAGACAATTAATTTTACCAACCAATTAAGATGAAAGATGCCAAAGACATGCGAGAGATATGCATTATTGAAGGTACCAAACAACAAAGCCAGTATCATTCTCTTCCCAAGCTCATTTCAAAAACCTTTAAACGAAATTCCAGATCAGAGATCAAATACTGATACAATGAAGGAAGGAACTGGAAAGATTTATTATTGAGCGAGCGTAATCTTCAACCTATTTTTCGAAGTACCAATGGAATAACCTGACCTAATTACCAACCAGGAAATGAGAAGTTAGACATTCCAGTCTGATTATTAATTAAGCATGCTCAGCGGTCCCTTAGTTAAATCAAGCTATACAAAAAGGAAAAAAAAAGGTACCATCCAATTACTAGATATTCTATAGAATACTGGAAGAACTACCACTTCATGCATTCAAAATTCTATAAATTAGTACCAGAATTCAGAAATAGAAAATGGCTGCCGAATTTAGCCTGTAATCGTGGCCCAACATTGATTGATGGAAGGAAATAATAGAAAAACTTTTGATGCGATTAATTAATGCCACAAAACAAAGGGATATGACCATTCTATAGTATGAAAAATTTCCTGTTGCACAAGTCAGACAACACAGAGTACAGATTATTGGGAGTAGAGAAGCTTTAAAACACATATGATTCCATTGTCATCATCATATAAATTTTGATTAGCCTTAAAACCTAGCATTACTATGGCATTCCTGATGTATGATAGTAAAATACTACATAGGGGAAGCATGCACTTTTTAGAAGTTTAGATCTAACAAAAATTATGTTCGTTACAGGTGAACCAGAAGGGAATTTAAGGAGAAGAATTGCGATGCAATAGTCATAAAAAAGGTGAAACATCAATGTGCAAGATTCCAATGATTCTGTCTTGGTTGTCATATATTCAGAAATAATTTCAGGCTACCAACAAACTTTACATGGGAAAATGGAATGGTTCAAAATGAAGAACTACCATCACAAGCCTGATCGACTGAACCTAACGCAGCTCCCCCTCAAGAGGATGAGGAAGAAAATCGTGGGCAACATTGAAAGACACCAAAAAATACAGGCAACCTAACTTTGCGAAGCCAGACACTCTACATACACGCAAAATGTGACGTGTTCATTTAAGGATGGAACCCTCTATGGTGCCACTGGTTCCATTGTTTAATCCTTGAACAGCCTCGGTAAATGGTTCCGAATGCAATCAAGTTCCATCGAAGAGAATGAATCAGCCCTCAAAGGTGTGTGCAACCACAGCAAAATATTTACGCGAACCAATTATAGTTGTTATTTCAATTCAATAGAGCCCATCTTCTGTTTCCTCATCCTCATCAATCACTAACATATAATTTTCATCAAGTTCTTCAGAAACCCATCCTTGTTCCTCATCCTCGTCCGAAAATGTTGCATTTCTCAGATCATTAAACTCGGTTCTCATTGCAACAAGCTCGTCTACGATTCCATCCAAATCGCTCGTAACTAAAGTATCTCCATCATCATGCGATATTGAAAAGAAACCATCATCTTCAGCAGAAGACTGTCGTCTTTTGTTCTTGGGCACTAAGTCTATCTCTGCAAGGTCTCCATTCTCAACTCCAATCCAAGGAACCCATAAGTCGGCATGCCGCCCTAATGCCCTGTCCCAGTCACCCACAACTACTGTTCCCAAATTTGCCTCTCTCGCCCTCCTCAACATCTCCGAAAAATCTGAATCGTCGGACACCAAAAACAACCAATCTATCCCTCGGCTCATTGAGTGTTGCATCTGCCTCTTCAGTGCCCAATCAGCTGCTTGCGGTTTATCTTCCACCGTCTTCACAAATACTCCGGCACGCCTTAGTTCGGAAGCGAGCCCATATCCCACCTTAGGGGTAAGCAGAGACCTTGCTGCTTCATTGTACTTGTGATTCCCAGATATGAACCTCTCTTTATAACGCTGACGCTTTTTCCCCTTAAGTGACCTCATCCGATTCAGCTTTTTCTGACGCTCTCGCTGATGGAGCTGCTTGAAATGCTTCTTGAGGTCCAAATTAGTTTTACACTTGCGGCCGCAAACCCCACAAACGTACGGATCAGAAGGCGTGACCACTCCCTTACGCTCCAGAATTTCTACTTGCTTTCGTTCACGGCGTTCGTGGAGAACCCACTGGGGTAAGTGGATAAATGCGTGGCGATTGGCATAGGCAGACATGTCGACAATGTCACCGAAGCGCTGTGCCATCTGTTTGAGTGCCATGGCAGCCTGATAAGGCGGTCCGCGAGGGGGTTTGTTATCAAGGTCCCACAAGACTACGACTTTGTTCTGTTTGGGAGCATAAACACCTTCCTTATTCCTAACCATCTCGATTTCGGAAGTTGCGGTGGAGCAGGCTCTGGTAAGCCATCGGCGTGAAGGCAAACTTTGAAGTGGGGATTTTGATGAGATGGCAAGTAACCCTGCGTTTCTGAAATTGAAGGAGGGAGATGGGCAGAAATGGAGGGTGCTCTGTGAGCTGAGATTGCGGAGGAAAAGGGAAGGAGTGGGGGCCGTTGCGCAACAGAGTGATAGATTATTCATGCTCTGTTTCCTCGCAAGCCCACTTCACTGTTCACTCTCACCGTTCGGACTTGAACTGGATGAGATCTCCAGAATCAGAGCGACGAGGTCCATGAAGTTATCCACTATCTCTGTCTTTCATCGTGGATGAATTGTTGTAACTGATTTGCCAGTTGAGAACTTGGGATTAAAAATTGGATTTTTTTTGTTGGCTCTTAATTTCCATTGGCTGTTTTAGAGGAAGGATGCTCATGCATTGATCCCGGCAGAAATTTCACAATTCTTAAAAAGTAATTAAGAAAAAAAAAATCCATATAATTTCTGTTAGCCCAAAAAAAAAAACTGAATCTTGCATTTCCAATTTTTTCAATGTTTGATGATTCTCTATTCCCCAATTATATTTTTAAACTTAAAAAAAACAATTTCATGTGAACAATAATAAAATGAAAATAGGAATAAAACGGTAGCCAATATTGATAAAATAAGACAAGCATATGCCACTATGTTTCTTATTACAAGTCACTTATATCCTAAAAATTTATTTCAAAATGTAAGTCACTTGTAATATAATTAATGATCTTTTTTCAATTTTATCCCTATTAATTTAATAAAAAATTAATTAATATGTAGTTTGTCCCCTCCCTCTCTCTCCCTCTCAACTTTTAATAAGAGTAAATATGAAAAAAATAGTTAATTTAATGTATTTTTTAGTTTCCGGGTTTAAGATACAAGTAACTTATAATAAAAAACATAATGGTGTTTGACAAGACCATTATGAAAAGGAGTAGACATTTATCTTTAGCTAGAAATAATACTAATTCTGGTAAAAATTATTTTAACTTCCTGTATAAGTAAGAATATTTTTAAATTATTGATAACAAAAAATAATTTGGTTAATTATTTCAACAAAGAGTATACATCTCATTTGAATTTTTTTGAATTATGGAACAGTCATAATTTAAATCTTTGAAAATAATTAAGATTTCATTATATTTGTAAACAAATTGAGGCATCATTATGCGGGAAAAAATTTGCATCGTTTCTTAAACAATTTTTCCAGAATTTTGAGGATTGCAATAACGTGAGGCATTGCAGTTACCTGTAGGATGACATGGATCTGCCAGCGATTGGAATGAACATCGGTGGGGAAGCTAGATTGGAATTGCAGTTTGATTCAAATCTTTCAATTTCAATTCAATATTTTCTATGTCTTGCTCAAAACCCTGTGACTGTTGCTTTTTTTAAGGTTTCAGTGTAACTCTGGATCATTCCAATTTTATCGGATGTTACCGGGGGGACAGGCTTCAATGTAACTGCAAAAAGCAGAAAACATATTATATTCCCATCCATCAACAAATATTCTCCCTTTTCAAAAGGAAGAACATAAAAGGATTCCACACCATTGATGTGCGAAGCACAGCATCTCATCACGAGCCATACAACAAGGAAAGAAAAATTACAGGTCCATACTCCCCCCCCGGGAACAGTAGATATCCACGGTGATTAATTGCTTATGAAGAGTTAATCATTGAACCATCACCCAAAAAAGAGAGTTAATCATTGAACTGTTCTATATTATGTTAAAAAGAAAAGTAATCCTTGCATATATAGTTGCAGTTCTATCCTTGGAGAACATGACTAAGGAGAGCAGGAGGTTCTTTACATCGGACTGGAGTATGAGGAGTGAACATATCTATTAGGCGGCTAAGGAATATGCTAATCCACATGTTTGAGAATCAGTTTGTTTCCTTTGCTAATCCATTTATATGTAAGGATTTGATTAACACTATGATGTGTTCTGATTAACACCACATTTGTTGTGTCAGCTTGCTAATAATATTTCAAGCATGATTAACAGAAATATGACAATTCAATGGATCATTAATCACTTGCTGTCCCTGCAAGGAGTGCATGATAATTTTTCTATTTGGCTACATCATGGCTCTATTTAGTTAGGTGAAATAAGATCAAATAATGAAAATATTCACCCGGAACTTTTTAGCATTTTTTATTCTCTAAAACGTCCATGATTGATTAAAAAAATATTAAAATATGAATCATTTGAATTTTCAACTGAACCAGAGGCGACTACATGAGTATTTTTTAAGGTTAAGTTACATCTTTTATCACTCAAAGTTAATGAAGCAATAATTCTGTAATTTACACAATTTAACAAACAGCCATCAAAATGTCGTTGAACAGGGTATTCAAGCGGATAAGTAATGAATGAGCCCAAGTGTCATACAGCTATGTTTGCTTGTGAACTTTGCTTTGAAGCAGTGTTTGAAAATTATGCAGCCAAAAGCAAGAGGATCAAGAAAACATCATTTTTTTAATTATACTGATCAATAAATTGATAATTAACATTGTGATTGATATGTGTGTGTGTGTGTGTGTGTGGAAATCATCTCCACTAACCACAGTCGGGCCATTGAATTTGAGACCTGGTCACCTGGTAATGGAAAGCACAACTTCGGCGGTCCTTGTTCTCTCCATTTGGAAAACAGAACAAACCAACAAACGTGTCATTGTTTATTAATGACAAGAATACTGTCGGTTTCCGTGTATTAAAGACTCAATGAAACTGACAATAAAATCCTACTCAGAGAAACGCAACTTTGCACTTTTGCGTATCCCACCTTGCGCCTCTTCATCCTGCATGCCTAATTAATTGAACCGCACTTTAGTCAAACCCCTTCGTAATCTTCTTTTCCTTCTTTGATCCTTTCTTCTTCTGAGTTCTTTAGACCCCTTCCGTATCGATAAGGAGGATCTATGCGTAAGAATCTGAAAAGAAGATATGAGGGAATGGGTCCATGTTGCTGTGGTGGCAGGCTCGTTGGGATGTGTTTCAACCCTTTTACTGGTTTGGATTTGGCGATGGTGTTATCACAAACAACGTAAAACTTTCGTTGAACCAGTTAGTCTGCAATCAGGTATTACTAGACTCCATCAGGGGAATTATCATGAGTTTGGTGGTGGGGACTCTAGAAAACCTCTGTTCAACTGGTCTGATCATCCCTCCCTAGCTGCTGATGCTGTAGAGAACGGCTGGTCTCGATTTGGTTTTTCGGGCTACAAGACCTGCGTATCGTCTCCACCGAAAAGAACAGGACTTTTGGGATTGGGAGTGTGCGGTTCTGCTTCAGGTGATCACGGAAGTGAAGAAATAGAGGCTGAGATAAGCTGGGAAATGTGTCAGGGATCGGTTGACTTCATGCAAAAGATAAGATTGAACCCTGGCCTCAAAAGGATTCATCCAAATAATCCTTCCGTGAGTGTTTTCTCTGTGATAAGGACGGCTCTGCCTCTGCCCGGTCCTCCTTTGGGAAACGACTCTTTCCCACAAGAAGCTTATTTTGAAATCACGGTTCTATACGCTTCTGGTGCTGATGATTATGAATGGGATGGTAAGAACAAAGAAGGGGAGAGGATTAAACTCATCCAAGAATATTCAAATTCTAAAGGGAACCACATTGAAGAAATGAGAGTCGTCGAAGGTATAGAGAAGGAAAAGCGCGAATCTGCGATGTTCTCAGTGGGGTTAACATCAGGAGACTTTGCTCCTCTGAAAACTCCGGGCAGCTACGCAGGAAGCATCGGGTTCAACTCAAACGGTTCTGTCTTTCTTGAAGGTAATGTCAGGTCCCTCGTGTTGCTTTCAACGTCCATTCAATTACAAGCAAATTACAGTATTTTTTAGGATAGATATCTTTTCTGTTTGGATCTATTGATACTATAACAAACATTCAAGAATCATATTTAGGCGGACACCTTACTGACGTGGTACTGGGTATGTTGCTTGCAGGAACGAAACTGGTAATGGAATCAGAGAAAGTAGAGTGGGTAGGAAGTAACAAAGTAATAGGTTGTGGATATGATCCGAGGATGAAGAAGGTTTTCTTCACAATGGGATCTGAATTGGTGCATGTAATCCAGTGCTATTCAGAGGAATTTGGTGCACCACTGTATGCAACATTAGCTGCAAATATAGACATAACGTTATTGGTGAATTTTGGGCAATGTGCATTCAAGTATGGACCTGCAAATGTACAAAGAACCCCTAATCCATGCTTTATAGCCCCTCTAGTAAATCCTCGTCCTACTGCTACCCTGGGCTACGATGATAGCAAAGAGCTCTTCTCTATGGGAAGAATTGATCCTCAGTGGCATCATGTGGCTACCCCTAAAGGAAGCCACAATAATAATGGGGTCGTAGATTTTGATGACGAGTCTGAGGCTGATCTATTTGAAATCGTCTTGGATCGTTCCCAAAAAGTCCCAACCTCACCATTCTAGCTAGCTTCAGTGGCTCAAGTGTTATGTTTGTTCACTGTTTCTCATCATCTTGGTGAGGTTTTAGGGCAGCCAACTCCTTTATTATTATTTTTAACAGATCATTTTAGTGCACCCAGAAACTGGTTCATATCCATGGAACAATTTGCTGTCATCCATTGCGAAGGCTCTAATTTTCTTGTCTTCCGCGTACGACCCAATAAGTCATGTAAATTTATTTTTATCCTTTTCCTTCTTCCTATCTGTTTTTTGTGGGCTGATCTGTGTATTGGGAGAGAACCGTCCTTCCCTGTGAAATTTGTTCTCAGAGGTTATTTAGGAAACAAGTGGATACATTCTGATGTATAAACTAGCAATACGTATGCTTAGCTGATTTGCATGATAGTGACGCCAACACCGACTCTTGAATTATAATCATAAGAAAAATTTGGAAAGGAGAATTCGGATTCATTAATTTAATTGTTCCATTAATATGTGTGGCGCAAGAATAAAACAAAAACCACTCCATTATTCTAAAAGCCTTTTCAACGTCACATGAAAGGCCGAGTGGGAAATTTTCTATCCTATCATTACGAATATATAGTACGATACCGATGCGGCAACAAATTGGTTTTTTTTTTTGGGGGGGGGGGGGATCAGGGCCTTATCGCGTGTTTAATATGGTGAAAGGATAAACAAATGTTTACACGATTATTGCCAGCATGTCACAGCATAAAAACCACAATTATTGGTCATAGCGTATCATTAACGTACAATTACAAATCTTAGGCGTGAATCATGACGGTTGACAGAACATTAGGCCACGTTTACTTCCGAGAAGGCTGACCTATGGAAGGATTGCGTTCTGGTGACTTCATCGGTGACCGAAGCTATGTCCAGTGAGCAGACCGCAAATTTGAATCCGCGCCTTTCAGGTAGCTTCGCGTCTTCCGGCAATGGCTATCTCGCTGGCTTTATCTTCTCCAGCGCACTCATCCTTCTGGTTTTGGGATTCTTTTATTTGTATTTTGATTGAATTTTCATCTTGTATATGGTAACTCTTTTTCGATTCTGGTTTGTACAGCCGATTTTTTCATCTGCTTGATTGCCACTGAGGACGGAGAAAACTGAAGGTAGGTTGAAAAAATACGTAGCTAAGGGCATGCGAATAGTTTTACTATTATTTCTATTTAATTAATATTGAACCAAATGAATTTACCATAATCATCATTCCATTCTAATGCATTTCTGTTTCCAATATCATACCATAGAACCCTTAATCTTGAACGATGAATCTTTTAAGGAGAGATTAAATAATTCTTTGTTTTTATTATCATTTTTTTAACAAAATATAGCACCATTAGGAGAAGGAGCGACATCTGGATGTCATTCTTTCTTGGGCCTTTTACCGAATGCTCATGAGTAGAAGCCATGCACCCCTTATTCTACATCTAAGTTCATCAGGCAACACAAATATGGATACCATGAAATATCGAATTCTAAAAATTGCATAAATTATCAACAACCACAGAACACCCCCCCCCCCAAAAAAAAAAAATCCGCTTGCATCTCAAATTTGCTCAACAAGCCATGGAGACGGTACTTGATGTTTAGATGCTTCAGTACAGGGCAAGAACCGGAGAATGTGCCGCGTTCAATTACGATCACTCAGCAATAATGCTGCAACCCTTTTCAATGATTCAGATGCTTTATGAAGATCGGATTCTGAATGCGCTGCAGAAACAAATAATCTAATTCCAACAGGCAACCGACATGTGTCCAAGGTTGATCTCTTGGAAGTGACCACAAATACAGAATCTTCTTTCAAAACCTGTAAGTAAATATCTATTAGGCACAAGCAAAACTGATATTGAGGCATTGCATTGTCAAACAACATTCCTTACACGCTCGGCAATATCTTCAAGCAAAGACAGGTCGCCTTTCATGGAACCGGTTGACTTCTCTAATCTCAAATAAACAATTGGCGACTCTGGATTACTCGCTATTGTTAAGCCTGTTATATTCGATAATCCTGCAGGAGTAGTCCAATGATTCTCAAATGCGAAAAATAAGATCAATGGTCCGCAGTGAGAGTGAGCGTGAGAGAGAGGATACTTTAAAACAATCGGATGATAAGTAAAATCTAGAAGATGGGCACTGTTCCGCGATAAAAATTAGTTGAAGAACTGGCAGGGAGAGCAGGGATCACCTTTCCACAATATAGCAACATTATTTTTCAACTTAGTAATAAGATTGGGATTTTCCTCCAAAATGTCAACAGCTGTAATTGCGGCACTAGCAAGATATGGAGGAAGTGAAGCAGAAAAGACATAGCCAGAACTACTCAGTCGCTGCCAAGACAGAAAACACGTTAAAATATCAGTGCTTTAGAAAGGATGAGAAATAAACTCTGGCATCGAATATACTACTATACTGCATGGCGGAAACTCAGACGACGCATTACTTCATCATACAATTTTTACACTTCATGAGTTATATTGAGGACGATAAAATGGAAGGAAAAAATTAATAAATAATAGCTTGGGAAATAAATCTTTGATTCTCTTGCTTCTACTTCATTGTCATAATCAAACCTATTACTAAGAGTGCTATCATCTTACAAGACACTTCCATACCTGGTGATCTATAACTCTTGCACTTCCAGTGCAGAATCCTCCTTCTGTGGCTAATGCATGTCCCATAGCAGCAGTTATAATATCTAACTTCTCAACCTGCAATGCATAACCATAAATTGCAATTCAGAATATATGAACACTCATACTCAGTGCACATACACCAGCACCTGGGGAGGGGGATGGGGAGAGTGAGAGCGAGAGAGATTTTCATCACGTACTGGAACTTTATAAAATTCAGTGAGACCCCTTCCAGAACTTCCAAGCACACCGATTGAGTTGCTCTCATCCAACAAAACACGGAAACGGTATTTCTCCTTCAATCTAATGATCTCATCCAGGGGTGCAATTTGGCCAGAATTCTGAAGATAGAATAGAAAAGAAAAAGTTGTCAAAAGGTATGGGTCAAACAGGTATGGCGTTCATAGACTGATAGTAGTTGAAAAGAATCATTACAGTAACATATGAATAAGAAAGACAATGTAAGCAGTAATAGTTTTTGAAACGATGAAATTGTGATAGATGTAGATCTCATTGTAACAATTATTCCACATACAAATTTAGCATTCTAGACCCCATAAGGACCATTTGAAGAAGTAAGTATAACCCAAACAAATTGAGGTGAACAAGGCCGGATGGTTGGCTTGAAACATCAGCAGAAGGCTATTTGCATCTAAATAATAGCATTTTTCTTATCAATCATCCCATACTAACTGTTCGTTCATTTGTTCTAATGAATCCCTTTGTATCTATAATTTGATTGACTAATATAACAAACCAGCAACGGTGTGGTGCAGTGCTGCCTGATGCGTCTGATCAATAGAATAAGAAAGGAAAAAATTGGAATGTTCCAAGGCTCAAACTTGTTAATTCAATCCTTCATAGATATATTCAATCTGCAATAGCTAATCATCCTATTATCATCGTAAATATATACCAGCCATTCATATAGGGTGATATACAACGTGCAACAAGAAGCCAGCAACAAGCAGACACCTCATCTAAATAGCAGAAGGTACATCCTCTCTCTATGATAGCTGATTATGTAGAATGTATAGATAGAAAAACACAAGTTAGAAGTGTAAAGCTAAGGTGCAATGCATGATAGACAAGATCTACCTGGTAGACAGCTTCAATAACAATATAACGCCTCACTTTCTTGGCTCGCTTGCTTCTTGTACTAATTTTCTCCAGAGTTTCTCTTAAAGAATTCATGTCATTGTGCTTGAAATACACCACTGTGCTTCTAGAAAGATAAAGCCCATTCTGTATCCCCCAGTGGACTCCTTCATCCCTGTAAAAGACCCCCTTGTATGCAAAAGTTAAACCCTCAATAATACGAAAACTAGCCAAAAAGCTTCAAATGTGTGCCAAAGGCTGCCTCAGATCATCAGGGTTTACTGGGTCAACTACACTGCCTCTGAATATCAGAGAGTTTATCACATTGACATTTTAACTAGGGCTTTTAACTCATGGATAGACACAATCAAATACAGCTCTTGCTTTATTGTTATCAAATCAGCATAAAGAAGCAGAAGAATTGAGAAATAAAGCACTTTGGCCCAACAAAAATTTTGAGATAAACGGCTCGGCTATCACATCAGCAGTGTTTGGCTATCACTGCTCTCTATAATTGTCTGAAGAGGAGGCAAAACTGGACAGAACCATATAGCCAATAGTCAGAGTTTATGCTTACACAACAATAATATCTCCTTTTTTAGAGAAAGCAGGAATTGCACTGAACATGGTGGAAAGTCCATAAGAGTAGAGAATTGAATCAGGGGTTCCCAAAAACTTTGCTATTCTGGCTTCACAGTCAAGGTGCACGTCTGGGGAAAACAAAGTAGCACAAGAGAACAATCATTTACCACTAAAGAACTTTGTTTTTAAATTTGAATCTACTTTAACAATGAACCTTACCAATTGTTCCATAAAACCCACGAGGACCACAAGAACCAACACCATATTTCTCAAGAGCAGAAGAGCAGGAGTCCTGAAATAGAAAGTTGCAATGAGTGCACTGTGTTATAGCAGTATAAAAACAGAAGAAATGTATCAGGGATGCATGGAAAGTTTTCTTACAAGCAGCTTCTTATGACCTATCAACCCAAGATAGTTTGCTGAAGCAAAATTCACAACTTCTTTACCATTAATTATGGCATGTGGCCCTGCAGCACTGCAAGAAACATAACTCATCTCAGCAGCAGGAAGATACAGGTAGATAATTGGCTGTTTTTTTCCCTGATAATCCTATATGTAAACTTACATAACACAATGAATCCACATCATGACATTTATCTGTCAAGACCTTAAATCATCTTATACACTCAATCAACAAAGCAAACAAGAAATATAAATAAAATGTCCAAACATATAAAAGGATTAACATAAATCAGATTTCCCTCAAGAAAAATCAATCACCTCTCTAGCACCGGTGGTTCATACTGCATCTCTTTACTAACATGAGGAATAAGGGGTTCTGGAACCCATTCGTCACACAGCTCATCTATTTCCTGCAGATATTAGGCATGTGCTCCAATAATGTCAAAGTAATAAGATGATAATGAGTAAAATTATTAGATTTCTGGAAGTTTTTCCGAAACATTATCTTGAAATGCACGGTTCGAGGGATTCAAATCATAAATAGTCACCAAATAGGTTATGTTTATCCTGAAAAATAATAATATAACTAGGAATTCCCCATGGACCATAATAGCACGATCTACCAATGTCCATCTTAGCATTGCAGCATTTTTGTTCTAAAGAGTCACGAGTACCAACATATTCAGAAGCAGCAAGTGATGTACAAAAATATGCAATAGAAAGCACAAAAATATGAACAGGCACCTTCTACAAGATGAGAGAAGAAAAAATTACAAACCAGAAGTCAAAATAAAGCACATTGAAACTATTGAGGGACCTGGCCAATGAAAGGAAAAATGTGAATAGGCAGGAAATTTTGAAATAGAATCCTATTCAATTCCCCCTTCGAGCTCTCAATGTCTTCACAAATCCATCAATTGTATTTCCAAGTCAATAAAGAACAAATGAATATGGCATTCAGATCTACCAACCTTATACCAGACCTAAACCTCCAATCATAGTTCCAGTACATACAGATAGATCATGTCATCTAAAAAGATCACAACTGCATGAACAATCATCTCAAAAGCCCAATGCATCAGCAGCAAAGCTATTAATAACTCTTCTGTCAAGGGCAAGTAGTTAATCCCAGACCTTACAAAGAACCTCTATTAAGACCACTGAAAGACAAATCACGAGGGGCCAGTTCTGCAAAGCAGATTCCATTTCAATGTGCAGGAAACTTGAAGGATTATCAACCTAGGAAGTTCTAGAGAGTTCACAAATGAAGATAAAACCCCTACACTAGATCACTAGAACCACTAAAAACCACATTAACCACTTCTACATAAACTTGAAATTATTTTGAAAAAGTTTAAAGCTGATA
The DNA here is from genome assembly GCF_004799145.2 of Neltuma alba. Taxonomy (NCBI): domain Eukaryota; kingdom Viridiplantae; phylum Streptophyta; class Magnoliopsida; order Fabales; family Fabaceae; genus Neltuma; species Neltuma alba. The sequence goes on from NW_021637098.1 coordinate 54,986, forward strand.
GAACAACTATTCAAATATGCAACATACTGATCCTCGTTTTACATGAACATAATGGGAGAATTTCCCTACAGTTAGTGGAGTGGCCAAATTAAATTGTTATTGAAAATCACAATTTTTAATCCTCCAGATGTCAAAAATTTCGCACACAATAGATTTGTATGGCCCGTATACACTTTACATAACTGAAACTTCAGTGGTGAGTAAACATAACTGAAACAACATTGTTGATCTAACCTTTTCTGTTAAGGGCCGTTTAGGAGGCTTGTAACTTTTCTGCGAAAGCAGGAAAAGGATGACCACCAGAAGAAGACCTTCCACGAATAAATGTCCTTCAAAGAGAAGATGGTAATAAAGGCAAATCAATTGATCATGCACTGATAAGCCATAGGGTGAAGATATTTCAGTCAAGGATGTGAAAGATTACCGCCAATATGAAAACCAAAAACCACAGCTCGAGCAGAAGGAGCGTCTAAAGCCAATGTCATCCAATTTAACGTAGTGTTTAAAAAATTTAGGACTGGTGAGGCCATCGTATTCTCAATATCTCAAATATCGAAGAAAACCTTGAACGTCATTCTCAATACAGCAGTCCTGCTGGTCAACTTCCCAGACACTCAAAGCACTGTATTTTATGGATACTGCACCTATATGCTGCATACACCGAGACAATTACAAATCTATTAGTTTTTTTTTTCCCCGGTTGGAATTACAAATCTATTAGTTGATCATAAACACATTAGACAATCACAAATGCGGCAGTATAAAGAACAAACAAATGAGAAATTGAACATAATTTGCAGGTGATGTAATACAAATTCCAGTTGAAAAGCACAACTAGGCGAATAAACCATCTGATACCCAGAGCATTTCAAATCAAAATCCCTTGTCTCTCTAAAGGAAAGGAAGTCCAATCAGATGGAAGTTCACATATCCAGGTGAAAAGTTGCGTTCAAACCATTCAGAATAATAACTTAGATTTTTATCAGCAGCTAGAATTAGAATGAATTTATAAAAAGAAAATGCTTCGTTTGGGGATAACATCTAAGCAGGGTCTGCGTGGACAGGGAGAACGACCCCAAAATTTACAAAAACCGTGTATGGCATGACGGCACATAAGTTTCTCCAAAAGTCCACATTTTCACTAGCGCTTCAAAGTAATGCCTCCAAAAACGAGAGCGATAGGAGCATAGAACCAGCATTCCACACATCGAAGGCCAGATAGCGGCCAGCCAAGAACCATCCGCATTCATCGATATCATGATTGTCTCCATAAAACTCGAAGCCCCTATCCTTACTCAAATATGAACTACCCCAATTCAATCCATAACCATTTATCGCAATTTCATCCGAAATCGTAAGATTACGGATGTTCACGATAATCTCACGAGTTTATCTTCAGTGCGATGCATGCTACAGAAACAAGAAGGTTTAGGGATCCGCGCGACGGAACTTAGAACATACCAATAGCACGAAGCAAATGGAAACAATCCGCAATAGATCCAGTCGAACGCCGGCACTTTTGTCGATATTGAACTTACCTGGAGATTGTAATGTGTAAAACAGTGAAGGCGGCTGAGATACGAGGACAATTCGGAGTTTTCTCCTTCCTTCGATATTATGGCACTCCGATAACAGACGAGAGATCTGACCCAAAAAAAAGATAACAAACGAGAGAGGAAGGGTCAAACGATTCTGATTTTGCATCCCCCGTGTTTTTCCTCCCTTAAATACGTTAAAATGTTGATGCTGATGAGGGAGGCCACATCGCCAATCCCTCAATGGTTGTCGCTGTCATGTCACCTTGCCGCTTTGTTCGCTTCAGTGCTGCTATTCAGAAGTTTGATAAGAATTCTCATCTTTTCTGGCCAAAAAAAAAAAAAATTCTCATCTTTCTTTTCTTTTGTTTGGTCACTTCTGGGAAAAATTGACATCTGTTATAAATATTAATACTTCCGATCTTTAATATAAGATCCTATTTAACTTTTATCTTGGTCCTAAATTTAAGACCCCAATCCACTTTGTCTTTCATATTTATATATATTTTTTTCAAAGTAGCTTTTCTAGTAATAAGAATTCTAGTTAATACACTTGATTAACAAAGATATTTTAGGAAAAATCACCTATTTAGGACAAATAACTAACTCAACTTACTTTCTCAATCTCCTTAAATTAGTTAATTGGCTCTTATAATTAGAATCGGAGGTAATACAATATTAAGTATGGATATCCATAACTTTTTAAAAGTTATCTTTTGTCGTTTCACACTTTAACTAAATTAAAATCTTATATAAAGTTAAAAAACTAAAATATATTTTAGCTTTTATTTTATCTCATAGGCATCTACACCTATTTTCCATGTGCTAGATGAAATTCAAAATTTATTAATAGCAAAATTTGAGATGAGCTTTGTATGATTATGATACATTGATATAGTAATAATTAATTAACAAGCTTTAATGGTGTTTTAGTGATCATTGACTTGTGAGCAGTTGATTTGAGAGCGAGGTTGGGACTTCGCGCTTGGCCTTCATTCTTGCATCGTCCTTCTCTGAGGGAGCTGGGATTGAATTTTTGCAGTGATATAGTGAGTATTATATGAAGGCTTTTATAAGAATACTTAATGATGTTAATCTCAGTGCATGGATTGATATCCACGTAAAATATGCGCGACCTTACCTTTCACGATCATTTTGTGATAAAAAATAGAACACATCATCTCAAAAGTGACAGAAACATATGTAAATTTATACAATACTTAATATACTTCTATTAAATTGAGTTAAATTACAAGTATTTTAAAATTGAGTTAATGTTTCGTCCAAAAAAAGTGAGTTAATGACAATAATGATAAAAATTAATTATAAATAATGCATGAAATTACCTATTTAAAGGAACGGAGGATGGGACCAACTGTGGGTTTATCAATAAACTCCTCTGCTTTACTGCCTTGTTGACTAAGCGGAACATAGAAATAGAAATCTTTTGCTTCTCTATGTACCTATATATAAATCCTGATTGTTTTTCACTTGACCAGTTATACGTGCATGATTCAAATTCAAGTTTCCGTGGCATCATCCCCCATGGCGACAACTAATCGAAGCAAATTTTTCATGGCCATATGTTTGAAATCATTGAAAACTGCTGTTTAAATTATTTTTCCATCTAGTTATTAGCAAGAGTTGAGTATTGTGAATCCTTTCAAATGATAAAAGCTTGGAGATCATGTGTCGCTATTTGCTGCCATCAATATCCAAGGTACTTGCTTGCTTATCAATAAGCTATTTCCTGGGATTGATCTTTCACGAGCCAACAGGTAATTATTAAACTGGACTGCTTGGAAGGTTACAAAACTCCTGTCTCTAAAAGACCTAGTTCTGGCAATTGGATTTCTTTTGGCCAACCAAAAAAAAAAAAAGAGAGAAAAGAAAAAGGATGTCTCAAGGACTGCTCCAAGACCTCGTTCCTAACTCTGTCTCCCTTCGCAGCTTACTTTCTGTTTTGTTAAGCGTCCAGGAATGCTGCTGCAGACTGGGTTGATGCCACAGTTTCAAAGGGGGTGGACACTTCGCTCATCTCAGCTAGGGATTCATAGCTTTTGTTTATGGTTAGCATCGCGTGGAAGAAGAAGACGGCGAAGGCAGAGGCCCATTTCTTGTTTGGCAATCAATGTGTGATTTGGTCACATAGGTGATAATGTTATGGAATCATAATCATGGCTCTCAATGAAGCCAGAGCTCCACTTTGATGTGCTTAGAATGAGTGCACAAACACCCAAAAAAACCAAAACAAAAAACAAACTGCTCTAAAGACAATCCAAGCTACCTCAGGTTTCCAATTGTATTCATAATAATAATGATTTTGCTTATCTTAGTTGCATGGCGAGGGATATGGCGGGAAAGGAGCTGCCACTATGCGGTAGCAATTGAAGACCAGGGCGATATAAAAATTGTTGAAAGCATATTATTATTTACAGTATAATACATATTAGGAATATAAATTGAAGATGAGTGCAATATAAAATTATTTAGATGTATACATGCCTACAATTCATACAAAATCCGCGACTTCCATTGCTTAAATCCTATCAATAGGATGCCATTGCGCTACTCGACTCTCTTATATCGTCGATCACTATGGTCTACAGGATTCAAGTCTCGGAAGGGGATAGAGAATGTCAAGCCGCTCCCCTAGTACCCCAGCATGACTGTTCCAAAGACCGAGGCAACGGATAGTCAGAAGTACACTCGCAAGATGTTCCTTAAATTCCTCTAGCATATGCAATCATTAAAAAAAAAAAAAAAAAAAAAAACCGAAACCTTCCCCGCCTTAAGATGCAGAGACCAACTTTAGTACGGTGACGATGCGCAGAGGAACAAGGCATCGCGAAGGTACCCTTTGCCAAAGAGTTAACAACACCAGTAAGCATAGTGCTCCTCTTTGCGATGGATGCTAACAAGGCCACCACACTTCAAACAAATGAAGCTGCTCCCGTCTGAAACAGCATCCAATACTATTTGCGTCCTCCCAGTTTCCGCCAGTATAGATGTCTCGTGAACGTCTGGATTAATCGATGGACCAGAAATGTTATTTGCTGATGTTTCAATATTTACAGGCAAAGCTTCAGCAATGGCACACTCAGCAAACAAAGAAGCCAGTTGATCAACAACAGCATTGTCTCGCAGTTTACTTCTATACAGCTCACGAGCTCGGTCTAAGAACTGAAAGACAGCTTCATCCCCACCTTTTGTCTTCATGGCAACTACCACCTGTTCCAAAATAAAGTAATTATCAGCCAACGAAAAGACTTCCGGTTCTACGGCTTTAAGATGTGTTTTCTCTTTTGCCAAGCATTTTGCAGTTTTCATGGAAGAGTTTTGTGCTTCACGAAAGAGTTTTGTGCTTCACGAATTACAATAGGTAACCTCCTTTATTCATTTGTCTGAGTAGCTGATTCATCGTCATTTAAATTCTAGAGCATATGGGAGCCACAATAAAATTGGCTCATTCCCCAAGGCCGTTTATTGACAATGTCAAGGCTAGAGAAAGAAGACAAAGCGGCTCACAACTCATCACCAAGGTATTATATGTTTCATTTATTTGGCACCTAATTATATTTAGAGTAGAACAGGGATCTTGTAGCAGTAGTCACACACACAGCTAAAAGATAACTAGCATAATATTACTAAAATTGTTATCTACCCACAACATTTGAATAAAGCATTGGAGCAGATAGGCCCTCAGTAGGCATGACCTGATCATGCATCAGTTATTTGAATAAAAACGGTAAGTATCTAGTAGTTCTCCATCTTCAATGATGTAGAAGTTAACTTCTATAAAAGTTTAATTTTGTTTCTACTCAAAATCATATTCACGTCTAACATGTCTCATACATCTGGAAAATATGTATTTAATTAATGTTACGTTGGAAATTAAGAACTTTGGTATCTGCTCTAAGGTGAAGACTTTTGGACCCACAACAGATCACATGTATACTTAACTTTGTCATTCGTATAAGTATTTGGATATCGGTAGGTAGAATCTAGAATGTGCTATTAAGTGAACCAGAATTTTCTTCCATCCCAAATCAGAGTGTTTCCAAGTTCTCAAAATCGAAGTCTTTTGAAGTCCTCACGACACTATTTACAAGGTAGCCAGGTTACCTAAGAATGTGCTATTGGGTTCGTAGTCACTAGTCAGCCAAAATTTTGCACAAGGTTAGCATTCTAATGGTAGGCTTTCAAGATATTGCACCACATCACTTACGGCTGGCAAAACACCATCGTATCAAACAGCCTCAGACTTTTCTTGAAGCATTTTGGGCAACCCATAATTTAATAATTATTTTCGACAATTTTGTTGATATCGTAGTCACTTTTGCTCTAAATTTGTCTTGCCCGAGATATCAAACCATTACTCACGTACGAAGTCCAGTTACCAAGTTCCAAGGCTCCAAAAGCGGTGTGGTTGTATGAAGGCTATCGAAATCATAACGTTCAATCGCGAATTGAATGAAGGGGAAAAAATCAATTCTTTGGGGAAAATCAATTCTTTCTAACATGATAATCTACTTGAATGTTACAGCAACAAGAGCCTCGGATGTATGAAAACCCCTTCAACTACTGACTCGAAACAGCATACAAGAGCGCAATTGTTCAGCAAGAACATTAGAGATCAGATAAACAGAGGAAGGAAATTCTCCACTCTTATAATATATTGACATTGGAAGAGATAACAGAATTATAACCTCAAGAAAAAATCAAATTGAAAGAAAGTTCGAAACTACAAAAATTAAAATAAAATGAGCAGAACAATCAATCGGCAGCCAGCGTAGATTGAAAGAATAGGTAGAAAAGAATAAAGATTACCGCATGGAGAGCTTGGGAAGGCTTGCCCTGATCGATGAGCTGGCGTGCCAATGTGAGTAAATCTCGAATGAAGTCGTTCTGCCCGGAATTAGAGGGCACCGCCACCTCCGGGTTTGACGCCTTCTCCGCCTCAATCATATCGGTGTCCATTTCTGGTTTTCTAGGTTTCTCTTCAAATAATCTTGTTCCAGATGTGTGGCCTCCTCATTCAAGTTTCCGCAGAGACTGAATCTAAACGTTCTGCCCGTACATATGGTATTTTATAATAAATAAATATAATCATCATGCGCTTCGGACTAATGAGGTCATTCTAGCAGATTCTGCGCTGCCATGGCAGTTGGCATCTTCCTCCTTTTCCAGGGAAACGTGGACGATATGTATGGTTCCTTCTCCTAGGCTTAGCCCATAATCTGGCCCAAAACTAAACCAGTTTAGCCCATAGTCTAGCCCATAACTACCCATTTTAAAAGGGAGATCAGTGCGAACCCTCACATTCAACGCATGACTCGGTGTCCATCCATGTCGCATGCCGTATTTGCGTTTGATAATCCGGGAGTGTGAATATAATTTGTGACAAAATTCTCCAACAATGGAAAATTCTTTTGACCCCCTGAAAGAGATAATTGTGGCTCATAAATTTAAGAAACAAACAACCACCAATAATTGCGTTGCATTTTTCAAGGGCGGTGCTTAAGTGGAATCAACTTACATGGGGAAAAAAATGCTAGAGCGGTTTATATATTCACATATTCATGGTTTCCTTGGATAGTAATGTTTATAGTTATGGTGTATCGTTAGAGACAGTTAAATACAAAATTCTATTATCGGCAGCCTTCCTAAATCCTAATAGCAAGTTAGGATTATGTAATACCTAAAGCAAATGAATTTCCAGGAGACTAGTTTTTGCAAAGAGCAGCCACATCACCCATGATTAATGAATAATAATATACTTCTTCCCTGTATTTTTCTATATCCAAATCCAGATCATATTTCTCGTAGCCCTGGCAAACCAACAAAAATGCTCAAGCGTGAGTCAGAAGCCTAGCGAGTGGAATTGACAGAATAGAGCATCGCATGACTCAGGACATTTATGTCTATTCCCTTTGAATCTAACCATCGGCCTGCTTATACAGATCTCTTTCTCTATCCAATATTATATATCATGCAACTAAGCAAAAGCGGATAAAAAGATGATACAAGAAGACGTTAAGACGTGGTGGCGCGTAGGTCCAACGCACTATCCTCCAATAATACAATCTCTTTAATTTCGTGCAGCATCTTCAAGACCTGCCACATAGTGGGCCTCTGCTCAGGAGAGGTCAAGCTACAAGTAGTAGCAACCTCAACAAGCATGTCCATTCTGTTGTCTTCTCCTCCCTTATCTTCCCGCACGGATTTCACCCAACTCACCCTATCACTGGGCACCAAGAGAGGGTGTTCCGAAGGAGGCTTCCCCGTCAAAAGTTCCAGCAACAACACACCATAAGCGTAACGTCAGATTTCGGGTTTGGCTGGTGATTCGGATTGCGGTCTCGGGCGCTCTATACGCAGCGGAATCGGGATCTTCATGGAAGCTGGAAGGGTTGGCCAACATGGAGAGACAGTAATCAGTATGCACGCTTCAAAATCAGGGCCCAGCAAAACGTTGGAGGACTTTAGATTGCCATGTACTAGTCTCCAGGCTTGGTGGATGTAGGACAGCCCTTGTGCGACGTCCTCTGCTATCTTCAAACACGACGTCCAGTGCAATGGCCTTGCCCTGCTTGATCTTGAACCTGCGTCCACCCCACCGTTAGTCAACACTTGCTATTCCCATTTTGACAACCAGTCACCCGCTAATCACTAAGTTTTGGTACACATCGAAAACCCTACACGTGCAGCAGAGATTTAAAGTCATGCGATGTATGAATAACTGAATATCATACATGGGACCCAGAAGGATATGGGAATCCCGTTCAATGCTTGCTTGAGGACGTAATCATAATAAGTAGGCAAACTGGGTCCGCCCCTGCACCGAGGGTGCCCGTGAATTTAAAGCTCAACTCGTTGCACAGAGCTTGTCCAGCGACGACACCATTGGATGGCTCCAGTCAATGTTCGTACAATGTGAAGATTTAAGAAAGGTCCTAAGGCCATTTGTCCACTGTAGTCAACAACCATGCACTAATAACTGGGAGCCCTAAGAGATGCTTGCTTGAGGACGTAATCATAATAAGTAGGCAAACTGGGTCCGCCCCTGCACCGAGGGTGCCCGTGAATTTAAAGCTCAACTCGTTGCACAGAGCTTGTCCAGCGACGACACCATTGGATGGCTCCAGTCAATGTTCGTACAATGTGAAGATTTAAGAAAGGTCCTAAGGCCATTTGTCAATGTAGTCAACAACCATGCACTAATAACTGGGAGCCTAAGAGACAGCTTATCCTGTTTACTGGTAAGTGGTCAGGATTAGGAATAAATTCTGACCGTGCGATAGTGAGAAAGAAACGGAGCAATCGACAGAACGATAGACGACAAGGTCCCGGAGTGACGCCTGAGTCATCTCATATAAAGTAACATTAGTCACCTAGCTTAAAATATATTCAAAAAAGCATTTGTTATGTAGCATGCAGCAAGATTCTCGGGTTTCAAAGCTCAGGTGCTATCAAATCCGAGAAATGGATCACATGTGAAGGGAATTTCAAAAGATTTTTCATGAACTCCACGTCATTACCTGTTTGAATTTTTTCGGCAACATCAACAGCACTTTCAAAATTAAATAGCAACCCGCAAATCAAGGAAACACAAACAAGTATGCTCTGGACTTGTGAGATAGCAACCCGCAAATCAAGGAAACAAACAAGTATGCTCTGGACTTGTGAGAACTAGTTCAATGTCGCCGAACCTTGTGATTGATTCATCTCACCGACCGGAGAAGGATGCACAGATAGATCATAGATATTTACTAAAGCACCCAAGTCGGAAATGGAGAAACTTACCGTGTACGAGGGAGGAAAAGACTGCCATTAGGCTCGTAATCATAGATAAGAAGCCTCTCTTCCCGGGCATGAAAATAGGCCCTAAGGGGGACCAAATTGGGGTGGCGAAGCCCGCCTACTGATTCCATATGACTATCAAAGATTTCCTTGGTTGAGTCCGCAGCCATTTTAGTAGCATCGAGGCGCTTCACAGTGACAATCAAACGGTTATCTAAAACCGCTTTGTATGTAGTCCCAACGATCCCTCCCCAAAAGCTCCGCAGAGGCTCTCATAAGCTGATCCAGCGTATAGAGCTGCGCCTCCCCCGCACAGAACATTAAATTTCTTGTACGGTGGACGAATCAACCCGTCAACGCCGTGGACTTGGGCACTCTGACCAAGCTGCACCGCCGGCGGCGGCGCTGTCACGAGTGGTGCCGCTGGTGCAAAGAAAGGTGCGCTTGGATGGCATTCTTTGCGGATGATTTCGCCGCAGAGGCCTGGGTTTTGAGAGAAGGGGGTGGGTCCCAAACGCACTAAAGTGGGCGTAACAGGAATAGGTCCGAAAAAGTTGTTACCAGAGACGTCGAATGTTCGGAGAGAAGACTGATTGAAAGGAGGGATGGAGCCATTGAATCTATTCCAGCCGAGACGGAGGTAGTAGAAACGGTCTAGCTTGGTTAAGTAGGTAGGGATGGGGCCTGAGAGATTGTTGTGAGAGAAGTCCAACGTGCGGAGCCTATGGAGGGTGAGGATTGAGGGAGGAAAAGAACCCGTGAAGTGGTTGTTATCGAGGAAGAGGCTCTTGAGGTTGTGGAGACCGGAGAGATCAGGGATGGGTCCAACGAGAGAGTTGTTCTGCAAACTGAGCACCCGGAGCTGGTCAAGACGAGACAATGTGTTGGGAGCGAAAATACCACCGAGATCTAAACCCTGAAGAACGAGACGCTCCCACTTTCTGTTTTGCATTGCATTGAGGCGGCAGAATCAGGAGGCGGCAGAATCAGGAGGAAAAATCGGAGGAAGTGCAGGTGGAGGATGAGGCAAGAGAGGCCTAGAAGGAGGCAACAAAGGAGCAAAGTGAAAATAACAGAAACGAAGACAGAAATAACAGCAAGTTTTGAACTTGAAGTGGAAAGGAGAAATGATCTTGTTCGAGCATTGCAGAAGACGGAGGGGTAAAAAGAAAAAATAATGCGAAGAGGAGTATATACTTCGCAGGAAGCAATCTGAGGGAGTCAGTATCCTCTGGGTTCAGTTCAGGAAGCAAGTGGGGATAGATGGCAAGTCCATAATTGTCATGGTTTACAGAGCTAGAGGACTAGAATAGGTTTTGTTGTTTTTCTTTTTAAATTTTTTAATTTTTTAAGTTCGTGAAAAGCAAGATTACAGTTTACAGAGACCGAAGAGGAGGCTCGCGGTGACAGAAGAGAAGCGAGCAGTACGTGACAAAAGGGAATAGGAGCAGCTGTCTCGCTGCATTAGCTCAGAAATCACGTGACAAAGGATATCGGAGCAGCGTTCTAACCAATCAACTATTTGTATTATAATATATGGATATAGTGCATTTTAATAAAACATCTTGCCGTGGGGAAGTTGCCTCCTCAACTCTCAAGCAAGTCTATAAAATTGGGAGAAAACCCACTTGATCGGGAGAAAAAGGTCTGGAGAAGACACGTGAGAGATATTTATTTAGAAAAACAAAATGGGAAAAATCCGGTCATTATAAAGATTGGGTTATTAATCCACCAAACTTAAAAAGAATCTGAAAAAATTTAAAGTCTTGTAGCTTGAATTATTCCAACTACTTGAAATTGATACCTCTAATGAAAAAAAATGTAGTTTAGAGATAGAGGTGGCGTTTTAATTTGGAAAGATTGAAATGGGAATGGGATGGCAGCTTCAAAATGAACAAGATACAGTATGAGGTAATGTTGATGCGATGGTTGGTTTGGAAGGGCAGAGTGTGGTTTTGCGTGAGGTTTGGAGGGTATGGGCGGTGGGGGCATGTGAGGGGCCATTCCCAGGGACATATCCTTCCAGGGCGCAGGGCGCAGTAAATTTCATGGCAACGATGAAAACTATAAGTTAACCACCATGCTGTACGACTCTCTCCGCCCCATAACGTTTTCCCCCCCTGCCCAACGGTCAACTCCCCACTTCCCTCCCCACATGTGTTCCTCTTTTCTCCTCCCTCTCTCTACACACAGTACACTGTACACACAGAAAAAAGAAAGGGGGAGGGGGGAAAAGGAGTCTGCCTAGTGTGCTACGTAAGAGGAGCACGATGTCTACCCTCTGCAGTTCCAGTCAATCATATATTTTTGGGACCGAAAAATCCTGACTTTGTTAAAGATGCGTGATGCGTCCATTCACGAGAGCCACAGTTTCGAGGAAGGAATTGTTTATGTCCCATCGGTTTACTTGAGGAGTTTTGCCCTCTTCATATCGGTCCCCTTGCTACGAAAAATGTATCTATCTGGGACCTGTGTGCCCACCTTGTTCACTGGACCAAGTGATTCGCTGGGCTTTTCCCTCATATTACATCCAGCAACACTAATAAGTGAACAAAAATTAAAGACTACGGATCCCAGCTCAGCCCAGCCCAATAGTAAAGGAATAATGATGAGAAAATAACAGGAGATGTTCAGGTTAAAAAAAACACACGAGATGTATAGCCTGCATTCGAAAGTAGAGATTGTGAAGAGATCTGGCAGTGCTGGGTGAAAATGTGTTGGAGCCGGATAGCCCACATGTGAGAGATTTGGTCTTAAAAGTGAAACCAAAAAAAAAAAAGATGACAGGACCCAATGCGGCCTACTAAATGAATGCAGCCCATGGATACATGTTATGCTTGGCAATTAGTAGTGTGTTATAATCACTCGTCACTGCCTTGGGCCCAGTCCCCCAGCACCCCTCAGGCCTTCAGCCGCATATTTGGGTGAAGCTTTCCCCGATAGCTCCCGTAATGAGGAGAAGAGGAGAAATTTTCTTCTGAGCCTTAGTAAGATATATAAATTATAAAAGAAAAATTATTGTACGATCCCATATAAACAATTTAATCATTAAAATCCCACAACAAGTGAGCAGCATACAGTAACAAATTTTAAGTGAGCCGCATAATAATTTTTCTAATTGTAAATATGTTAAGTGGCCTCAAAATTCGGATCTCTGTGCTTGAGTAGCAATAAAGCATCACGTAACTTGGGCATCTTTCAGAAATTATTGCTACCGTATAATGAATTTTAAAGAAAGTCCTGCTCTTTAAAATGTATTTTTGCCCATACGTTCATGGGTCAGAGGTTTTATGTTCGCATCATTTGTAGATATATCCTAGCCGTGGGAAAAGGGCGCCAAAGTCAGGACAGGAAGGGGGGGGGGGCTGTCAAAGTATCTTCTGAATCTTTAATCCCTTTGTCGCTATATCTCTTCCATTAACACCTCTGATGCTTGATGATTTGATGCTTTCTAGAACCACATTAAGAAACCCAAAAAAAAAAAAAAAAGGCCGGAAACGAGAGGAATTTTGTTACTTGTCCATAAACATTAATCACAATCATTTCTCGATCGGCTATGGTTGTACGTAAAGGCGCCTGCCTCTAATCCTCGCAGAAATGTCATGAGGAACACGAGATAATGAAACTTTTAGTCCCGTGTCTTGGTTATATAGATTTGATCCTTAAAATTTAAGTTTTATCAATCAATTCTATAGAACCTTGTGATCATGCATAATTGATTCAAGCTGTTAAGGGTGAAAATCTATGAGAACTGCGGAAAAAATTGTTGGTCTGACAAGATAAAATGTGAATATGAAGTCATGTTTGAAATTCTAGACACTCGATTGATAAAATAAACTTCAGGAGTGTTTCACCAAAAACAAAAAAAATAAATAAAATAAAATAAACTTCAGGAGTGAACTGGTAAGTCTCTCTCTGTTTTTTTTTTTATTATTTTTATTTGAGGGGAGGGGGGAGTTGTAGCTAAAAACGAGTATTGTGAACAAGAATTTTAGTTAGGAGCGGAACGGAAAGTATTTGAGGGTTGAGAAAGGAACCAGTGGGATGGAATGAATAAGGGAAAATTACAAATAAAGACCCTCTAATATATAAAATGACAATCAGGGACCCTAAATTTGAGAAATTGCTCACAAGGACCCGGTCTCAATTTGTAATTATGAAATCATGGCCAAATTACCAAAATACTCCTCTTAATTTTTTTTTTTAAAAATGACACCAAATCATGGCATCGGAGCTCCAGCGGCTGGCAGAGCTCCGGCGGCCGGATTCCGGCGAGGCAGTGGTGTTGTTTTTTAAAAAAAATAAAGAGGGGTATTTTGGTAATTTGGTCATGATTTCATAATTGCAAATTGGGACCGAGTCCTTGTGAGCAATTTCTCAAATTTAGAGTCCCTGATTGCCATTTTATATATTGGGGGTCTTTATTTGTAATTTTCTCAATGAATAAGGGGAGGGGGAGTGGTTGAGGGAGTGGACAGATAGGAGTGGTTGGGATGGGAACAACATAGAAGCTGATGAAGAATTAATGCAAGTGGGTTGGGGGAGCAACATCAGCTCCCATACTGGTTGGTTGCTGCAAACAACCGAAAATACAGAATATATGAAAGAATCCTGGCAAACAAGTGACAAGGCAATTATCAACCCCATTCGATCCATAATATTTGCTCACCGCCACAACATAATCTTGTTTCACGTGGTCTCACGTTCAACTATTCCCTCGTCGCCTTCAATCCCATTTAACTCACTTCACAATCATGATAATGATTCGTCTCTTCATGACCAACCCCCAGCATTATAAAAAAGCCGATCCATATAAATATACCAAGAAGATGTTTGGATAAAAACCAAATCATAATTTTAAAAGTAATTTTACGGTATACGAAATAAATATGTGAAGGAGTTTATCTCAATTTACAGAAAAATACTTTTCAAAAGTACCTCTCATGCCATCCAAACACTTCTCAAGATTTGACTGGAAGGTCAGACATCACTATATAAATAATTGGTCCTTAATTTATTATGGGTATTATATTGATATGATATCAAATATTGACATGAGTAATATATAAAGCTGTTATATCACTTTTTATTGTTCTCCTTCTTTTTTTTTAAATGAATGCATTTCGCCTTTTAATTTTTGAAAAACTAATCTTAAACCTTTTTAATGAAGGGAGTGTTTGATTAGGACAAAAAATCTTTTAAAAAGTACTTCCACGTGAATAAACAATTTTCTTTTTTTGTAATTATTTTTTATATTATAAAATTATTTTTAAAATCATAAATTTGTTTTTCCTCAACACTCTTTTAAAAACTAACACTAATGATGCAGTTGTCAACTTGGCTCACCCTCCTTTCTCCCTGGACTTTTCCTCGATGGGTGAAGGTTGACGCACTCACCGAGGCCTCACCCATATCTACCGGTCGTAAACTCCATTTATTTTCAACTGACAAGCGGGCACGGCAGCAACTTGTGTCGCATTTACTTTTTTTTTTTTTGAAAAAAATTACTACTTTCTAAATTATTATATTGTCATTCTCAAGACGCTATTTTCTTCTTTTTTTATTTTGCCAACTCAAGACACTATATTAATTACCGTTATTTTTATAATCAGTCGCTCGTTTTTTACACTTAAGGAATGAAGATTTGAAGTCACTGTTACCAGTATACAACGCAAGCGCTCCCACAGTAACGAAAAAGACTGCACGAGAGTCGAGAAATGGACTGACGCATCACATGCAAAATTAAAACGAGATGTACTATTTTACGATTTTTTAGCGAAAAATGTACTGTTGTGAATGTTTGTACGTGAAAGCAAGCATAATTTTTCTTTAAAATAAGCCACAGTTTGTGACCTTGTGTTATCGATTTCATTGACTAACTTTTTATCAGTTATATAATTTTTAAGTCAACTCATAAAAACCATTGATCAATCAATGCTGTTCTTTGCCTGTGGCCGAGGTTTATTTTAATCACAGTATATAATTATGTAAACAAAATATAAGAAGTGTGCAATTTAATTAAATATCACGTTTTGTGATTTATCTGTACCACTACCATGTAGACATTTGCCTTCTCAATGAGTCCTGTACTTATTATTTAATAATAGTGGTTGCTCGCGCATTTTTAAAAAATTCATTTATAAATAATTATGGATCTGCCCAGCAATAGGAGTATGTACTAGTATTATTAAATGGAATAAAAGTATAGGTGTGTGTTTGGACCAGACTGGACCAGGTTTGTTTATTACCTGAAATTTGGTCCAGTAAATGTTAGATATGATTAGTTTTGATGATGTCAAATAATAGAGCAAAAAGTTTACATAAATTATTTATCTCATATTTTGACTAACTATCATACTTACTATCTTATGTAGTTTCCTCAAGAAAAGAAAGGAGATATTATGTTACACTTTGAGTTATGGAGAATGATCAAGAGGAAGAAGAAGAAGAGAGATTGAGAAAAGAAGAACTTGCAAGATCAAATGAAAATATCAAGATTCAAGTTCATAGATTTGATGTTAAATGTTGCTATACTCAATCAGAAGTTTGGATGACTCAGTCGGAAGCTAAAATATACAACCGGGAAGTTATACCATCATATATTGAGTCACCCTTCATATAAACATGGAAAATAAGCTTCAGAGGTGATTTTCATGGGCAATTATCGATTACTTGATCGATCATCCATTTATCGATCAAGTTATCGATAAAATGCATCCTCTGTTATGCTCTGTTCTTCGTTCAGCTCTGACATAGGTTCGGTATTTCTTCAATATCTCCTAAACCACAAATCCGTTTGAGACGAAACTTGATTCATATGAAACTAGACTCAGAACACGGTTCATGGACACCAAAATCAACTTCAAAGAGTTTCATATGAGGGAGATATGCGGTTCGAAACATTGCAGTCATTTGCAAAATTTGGAGCTGAATTGGAAGAGTTATGATCACTCAAAGATTGACCTTCGTTTTGCTGGAATCAGACTTCGAATTTATTGAGGCAAAGACCAGAAGTTCTACACTGAACGATTAAGTTCTCAAGCAACATGCTACTCAACATGTTATTGAGTAAAAGCTCTAGAAGAGATGAAGAAATGAAAAGCCATTATCATATGTTACTCGAGCCTGATCAAGCGACTACATACTCATCGAGTTACTGGTACTATCTCCTCAATTCCTCTCTTTTATCTTCATACATATTATTAAGGTTTTATCAGTAACATGTTGGATAAATGATTTTTGGATAACGTTATAGATGAATATGTTTATCGATCACTTGATCGATAACTGTCAAGTTTTATCGATCATGTGATAGATAATTTAGTCTGCTCAATAACTTGCTAGATTGATCGATCAACTAATCGATCATTGGTATAGCTGATTAATATAAGATGTTTCAGGAAATAATCGATCACTTAATCGATCAGACCTTTATCGATAACTTGTTCGAATATTACATGTCTTCTTACTCGATATAGTGCTCTGTCAAAACCATTCGTTTAAAATCTTTTATCGAGCAATTGATCGATCAAACATTTATCAATCAAATGATCGATTATTATCTTCACTGCATTAACTTATGTTGAATCATTTTTTCGATCACCTACTCGATCATTGATTTATCGATAAAATGATCGATCATTCAATTTCCTGAAACTCCTGTTTTCACATAACGTGATCGATAATCAGTTTCTTTACCTTACAAGATTAAATCTCTGTTTTTCATTTTATCAATCACTGGATCGAATATTCATTATCGATCACCTGTTCGATTAATCCACAGTCTGTGTTTTTCGCTGAATATATTCTTACTCATTGTTTATCGATAAGGTTATCCATCATTCATTTATCGATAATTGTTCGATCATCAATGACTAAAGTTTCATTTCTGTAACACTTGGATTATCGATAATCTGTTCGATCAACAAGTGTTCGATCACTTGTTCGATCTTGGACGTTTTCCGTTTTAAAAATATCAGTCGACTATGATGATTCTTAAAATCAATGATCTATTTTCTTTAAAGCTTTTCTCAGCCTTCTTTTACACATAACTCTCTATAAAAGGATACGAAGGCAAACATAACTTGAAAGGTTTATTCTTGGATAAATCATTTTTGGGTCACTGTACTCATGTTTCATCATTTATCGATCATTTCTTCGATCATCACATGATCCATAACCTATTCGATAATTGCATATATCTACTATATCTTTTCCTCATATAATTAATCGATAATATGATCGATCAAAGGATTATCGATCAAGGCATCGATTAAGTAAGTTTATCTTACTTTCTGAAGATCTGATGATTGATTCCATGTTTTCCAACTTATTGTTTCTAAGATTATCAGATACTTATCACTTGATCTGAGGAAGATTATTTCAGGTAAAGAGCCACAACGAATTTTATGAGGTAAGAATCGACTTTCGTCAGAAGCTTCCAACGGCTAGTTTCAACGGTCATATTCTTCAAGCCAAACGGAAGAAAGTGCTCAACGGTCAAGTACCCAATATCATCTATATATAGAAGAGCATTCAGAACAGAAAAAAGGAGAGAAGAGTCCAAGCTTCTTACAACATCAAATGCTAAAATGCCGAATCAAACATATTCTCATTTAGAGCTCCGAAAGAAAACTCCCTGTCTCTATGCTCTATAGACTAAATCATATGTATTTGTAAGATAGAGAGGAGAGTTTCCCAGACGTGCTTAAGTTTCATCTATCACTTCTTTGAGAGAAGAAATATTCAATCTTCTTTATCATTGCTAGATTGTATCCTTACGGTGTGTAAGGGGGAGTATTACCTCAGTGAGAGGTTGTTGTTGAATTAGACTGGTTAGTCGAACGATTGTAAGTGGCGACACAAGTGCCCGGATCAAACTTGTGGTTGTAGTGTTCTCAAGTACCCGTGTTAAACTTGAGGGAGATAGTCGATTGAAAATCTCAGGGGAGCCTGGGGACTGGACGTAAGTCAGTGAGGACCGAACCAGGATAAATCATTGTTTGCATCTTCTCTTCCCTTACCTCTTATATTTCCAGCTAAACCATTTTACTACTGTGATTATGCTTATCTCGATTCATTGTTTTTTATACTCAGAATTTCTTATGAATTTCATTACATTGCGAAAAGATTTTAATTTTAATCAACACCCAATTCACCCCCCCTCTTGGGTGTTCAGCCATTCTAACATTTGGTATCAGAGCAGGTCACTTTTTTAAAGGATCTAACGATCTCAAGTGCAAGGATCATGGCTGACTTTGAAGGTTTTGATTATACAATATCCACCATTTCTCAAAGATATTGATTTTTGGTATTGAAAGCTCGTATGATACGATTTTTGAAAACTATTGATTTTGATATGAGATATGTTTTTACAAATGATTTTGTTTTAAACGAAGAAAGGATTGGACCGAAAAAGAAAGAAAATGTTTTCTTTGAACATCAAGCAATGAAAATTCTGTATAGTGCTTTAACTGAAACTGATTATGAGAAAATCAGATCTTGCTCTACTGCCAAGAATATTTTAGGTACTCTTGACTCTTGTTATACTTCTAACACTTGTGTTGAAGCTAAATGTGAAGACAGTTCACTTGAGACTGATCAAAAAGCGATACACAATCATCCACTCTCACTCTCAGTGAACAAATGGAAGTCGAGATCGAAGAAGGTGAAATCACACAATACTTCCATAAGTCTGTCAACACAGAAGAACAAGAGGAAGATGAGCATCAAGAAGAGCTCAGTATGGACGAATATGATGAATCATTATTGGAGCTCAAGATGCACTTAAGTAAAACGGTCCCAATTCTTCTAGTACATTATTTATGAAAAATGATTTTGAAAGTTTGCATAAAACTGTTGTTCAACCAGTCATTGATTCTGTTTTCAAAAGTAAAAACTGTTTTAATTATGGTAGAAAATTTACTAGGAAGAAAGAACTTACAAAGAGAATAATTTAAAATTGCATTCTTTTGACCAACGCAATATTGCATAAAATCTCATAATGGATATCATTCTGTTATTTGCAATTATTGTGGTAAATCAGGTCACATTTCTCCACGCATGCGCTATTTTAGAAGAAATCCTAATGTGAGAAATAAATTTGTTTGGGTTCCCAAAGGACAAGTAAAGTGCCAACGCTAACACTCAGGACCCAAAGCAAAAAGAAGAAATCCCCAAAATGTCCTTCTAAGCAAAATGGGTACCAAAATGTCTTCTAGTATTTAATTTTGCAGGATATTTCTAAGAACGGACATATTGGCCTAAAGAAGAAGAAAGTGCCTAAGAGAGCTACTTACATGATCAACATGAGAACTCTTAGAGCACCCATTGCTGGAACTACAAAGTCCAATCATAAGAAGCAATGGATACAAGCCAAAGGAGTACGTTGCCCTCAAGGATGGACTACCACAATGTAAAATTGATTACCTTGAGGAGAACAAGAAAAGGAGGATCTCTCAAGCATTAAGCAGAAGACTCCTTGAGTCTACATTTTTATGAGAGAACATTGCAAGCACCCAAGGTGAGGAATCGAAAGTCTCAACCTCACAGAAAAATGCATTGGGTATGCAAAAGCAATCCTCCAAGTACCTAAGGAAGAAGGGAGAAAGCCTTTCCTCAAGATTGTGACCACAAAGGAATTGATGAACAAATCTTGAGAAAGCTGATCTGGTATGGATTTGGTGCTGAATGTGGAAAGAAGAAAAATCAACACTAATCCATCCAAATCAAGCAAGCTGCCACAAGGACAAGAGAAAATATGGTGATATCTAATCTTTACCCTTTACTGTGCTGATATGAAATTCATATTTGGGTAATGAATGCTTGTTCCTTGTTGCATTCCATTAGCAATCAATCTTTTATGATCTTCAAATTATTTTCCGATTGCTAAATGGACCGAAAATAGAATTGTGCATAATTTCTATGTGTTTGTATTTTCAAATGCACAATCCAAATTTTTTTTAAACTCATTGTTAAAGTGCATACAAATGATTTCAAAGATATTCATTTTCGTTTTGCATTCAAATGATTTTAAAATTGGAAGTTAATATTTTGAGTGCTAAAAGTCAGAAATGCTTCAAATCCTTCTAACAGAGTTTTCTCCATCTCTAATGTGTTAATTCTTGATTTTAATGTGCTATCCTATACTTGAACTCCCAAATTCTATTCTTCAACAAGTTAGACCTTCGTCTAACAAGTTAACCATCCATATGAGTTTCAAGTCTATCCTTACAAAAAGATTCCAATACGTCAAAGCCTTATGCTTAATGTGTTTATCCTTATTGACTGAGTTATTCCAAGCACGATTATGTGATTAACCATTTCAATGGAATGACTCGTATAGCTTCTGGAATCTATTTAACCTACTAGTCATCTGGACTAATGAGTTAATGTACTTCATTATTCAAAAATCCAGTATTTGAGTGTGAGCAAAGTCTTTGAACCTCCATCGTGAAAAGCCTTTCGGGTAACATCTTATCCATATGACTTTTACTCTCGGAAAAACTCTCTAATGTGTTAATATTGTCATTTGACATGTTATCCGATATGATCTTACAATTGAAGCTATATGATATTTTCCCTCAATTTGTTGACTTCCACATTTTTTAAAACAAAAGTATTTACTTTTAACAAGTTTTTTAAAAAACCTTTGTTTTCAACATTCATATTTTAAACAAGTGCGTTTAAAAACCTTATTTCAAAGGAAGCATTATTTATCTTCTAGCTTCATGTGCATATTTTACATAACGCTCATGATTTGAATAAATCATCGTTTTCAAATTCATGATCATTCATGGCTAACCTGTTTTCACGCAAGCTATTAGTTTTTCATAAAGTTGATCTGATCAAATCTGATTTCAAAAGAATTTATGATTGATGATCTTTTAGTTATAAAAATCTTTTGATACCTTCCTTGCTCAGAAATCATATGGTTTAATCCATATAAGAGCATGAGAGTCATTGTAGCTAACATGGTGTGGACCCAAGAGAAGTTGGGTACCAAGGAACTAATATTTGTGTTGTAGGTATCCTAAAGAATTATAAGATAAAATTCTCTTGATGGAGATGTCAATAGGGGAGAATTGAATTTCTTCCTCGGGTTGCAAATCAAACAGAGGAAGAATGGGATCTTCATATCTCAAACAAAGTATCTCAGAGAACTTCTAAAGAAATATGGTTTGGAGCAAGCCAAGAGTGCAAATACACCTATGAGCTCAACCATATCATTGGACGTGGACGAGAATGGCAAGGATGTGAACTTGACTAAATATAGAGGGATGATTGGATCACTACTCTACCTCACGGCAAGCAGACTAGACATTCAGTTTAGCGTAGGGAATGTGTGCCAGAGATCAATTAGCTCCCAAGCAATCATATGAAGAAGCCGTCAAGAGAATCCTCAGATATCTTGTCGGTAACACAAGTTTGGGAATCTAGTATCCAAAGAAAGGCGCAGAATATCTAATAGGATACTCAGATGCTGATCACGAAGGATACAAAACAGACAGAAAAAGCACCAGTGGACAATGCCAATTCTAGGAGGCTGTCTTGTTCGTGGTCTAGTGAGAAACAAAACACTGTGGCAATCTCTTCAACAGAATCAGAATATGTGGCCACTGCCAGCTGTTGTGCTCAGATTCTATGGTTAAAGCAACAACTACAAGATCTAGGAATCAACTTACGAGAGATTTCAATCCTATGTGATAACACGAGTACGATAAATCTGTCCAAGAATCCAGTCCACGATGCCCGAACTAAGCATATGATGCTCAACATCATTTCATTCGGGATCATGTTCAAAAGAAAGATGTAAAGGTAGAATTCATCCCCACTGAATATCAAATAGTCGACATTTCACAAAGCCTCTGACCAGCAGAAGTTCAAATATCAGAAGAGAATTGGGAATGGTAAATCCCAATGAGCTGTAAGAAATTCTGCATTACTTCTTTATTTTGAGTATTTCGATTTAATGTTTTGATGATTAGAAAACTAACTTAAGTATCAGAGTAGATAGAAATTTATTTTGCAGGAAGCTCTGTTTTGACGTTGAAAAACAGAGGTGAACAGAGTAGGGATTGATCGATAAAAGCATCGATAATCATGTCTCGAAGAAGACTCAATTTATCGATCACCTGATCGATAAATCCAATTTATCGATCAACTCATCGATCAACAGGATATATGGAATTGACTAGAAATGATGGGGAGCAGAATTATGGATAACCTGATCGATAACTCAATTATCGAATAATTATCGATCAACAGCAGAAAGAGGACTCTTCGGTCAATCAGTCAAATGGGTAAGGTTTATCAATCTATTAATCGAACATTGATTAATCGATCACATGATCGATCAACTTAGACAGGTATGACTCTCACTACAAAAATTATTCATAACATATTCGATCAATTGCTTTAACGTGATTTATAATTATGCATTGTGTTTCTACTATTCTTATTCGATCATCTTTAGTCTCCACCCTATCAATTTTCTGATTAAAGGGGAACTTCACATTCACATGTGTCTTATATCTTAAAAGCTCATCTCCTTCGTCAAAATAGTATACTCATCTGCATTCACTGTCAATTGATTAGTTTTGATGATGAGTTGCTTTCACATTTTCCTTTCATGATCCAATTCGAAAACAATTTATAGAAAGGATTATGTATACATTTGATATTTGATTGTACTAACTATTCTCCTTGGAAGAAGTTGTTGAATTCATAACAGGAGAATTTGTGCTATGAAAGAAACTCCTCACTGGACTACAAGGATAAATTATCAAATTTGAGGATTGATAATTTAATGCGCAATCAAGATAGGAGAAAAGAGAAAGTGATTGAAGATAGAAAGATTATTGGCATCAACCTTCAAAGCATAATCACCAATGCCAATACGAATGAGCATAAGCTTGGCAATGGACTTCATGGATCAATTTCTCAACTTGCCGAATTCAAATGAGCATTTCTAAACCCTCTCTCTTATATTTATGAACATTGATGCATTACATGGTTTGCATGCACTAAGAGACGAGAACGATATAGGGGAAGAGATTACCCCTCACGCCGGAGCTATGTCCTTTAAACTTTTTGCTGATGTCAAATAGGGGAGAGATAGGCACGAAAAATATGTTGCATCTAATTTGATATCATATCATCCATATTTTTCACAAAGGATTTGCCATCATCAAAAAGGGGGAGAATGTTAGATATGATTAGTTTTGATGATGTCAAATAATAGAGCAAAAAGTTTACATAAATTATTTATCTCATATTTTGACTAACTATCATACTTACTATCTTATGTAGTTTCCTCAAGAAAAGAAAGGAGATATTATGTTACACTTTGAGTTATGGAGAATGATCAAGAGGAAGAAGAAGAAGAGAGATTGAGAAAAGAAGAACTTGCAAGATCAAATGAAAATATCAAGATTCAAGTTCATAGATTTGATGTTAAATGTTGCTATACTCAATCAGAAGTTTGGATGACTCAGTCGGAAGCTAAAATATACAACCGGGAAGTTATACCATCATATATTGAGTCACCCTTCATATAAACATGGAAAATAAGCTTCAGAGGTGATTTTCATGGGCAATTATCGATTACTTGATCGATCATCCATTTATCGATCAAGTTATCGATAAAATGCATCCTCTGTTATGCTCTGTTCTTCGTTCAGCTCTGACATAGGTTCGGTATTTCTTCAATATCTCCTAAACCACAAATCCGTTTGAGACGAAACTTGATTCATATGAAACTAGACTCAGAACACGGTTCATGGACACCAAAATCAACTTCAAAGAGTTTCATATGAGGGAGATATGCGGTTCGAAACATTGCAGTCATTTGCAAAATTTGGAGCTGAATTGGAAGAGTTATGATCACTCAAAGATTGACCTTCGTTTTGCTGGAATCAGACTTCGAATTTATTGAGGCAAAGACCAGAAGTTCTACACTGAACGATTAAGTTCTCAAGCAACATGCTACTCAAACATGTTATTGAGTAAAAGCTCTAGAAGAGATGAAGAAATGAAAAGCCATTATCATATGTTACTCGAGCCTGATCAAGCGACTACATACTCATCGAGTTACTGGTACTATCTCCTCAATTCCTCTCTTTTATCTTCATACATATTATTAAGGTTTTATCAGTAACATGTTGGATAAATGATTTTTGGATAACGTTATAGATGAATATGTTTATCGATCACTTGATCGATAACTGTCAAGTTTTATCGATCATGTGATAGATAATTTAGTCTGCTCAATAACTTGCTAGATTGATCGATCAACTAATCGATCATTGGTATAGCTGATTAATATAAGATGTTGCAGGAAATAATCGATCACTTAATCGATCAGACCTTTATCGATAACTTGTTCGAATATTACATGTCTTCTTACTCGATATAGTGCTCTGTCAAAACCATTCGTTTAAAATCTTTTATCGAGCAATTGATCGATCAAACATTTATCAATCAAATGATCGATTATTATCTTCACTGCATTAACTTATGTTGAATCATTTTTTCGATCACCTACTCGATCATTGATTTATCGATAAAATGATCGATCATTCAATTTCCTGAAACTCCTGTTTTCACATAACGTGATCGATAATCAGTTTCTTTACCTTACAAGATTAAATCTCTGTTTTTCATTTTATCAATCACTGGATCGAATATTCATTATCGATCACCTGTTCGATTAATCCACAGTCTGTGTTTTTCGCTGAATATATTCTTACTCATTGTTTATCGATAAGGTTATCCATCATTCATTTATCGATAATGTGTTCGATCATCAATGACTAAAGTTTCATTTCTGTAACACTTGGATTATCGATAATCTGTTCGATCAACAAGTGTTCGATCACTTGTTCGATCTTGGAACGTTTTCCGTTTTAAATATCAGTCGACTATGATGATTCTTAAAATCAATGATCTATTTTCTTTAAAGCTTTTCTCAGCCTTCTTTTTACACATAACTCTCTATTAAAAGGATACGAAGGCAAACATAACTTGAAAAGGTTTATTCTTGGATAAATCATTTTTGGGTCACTGTACTCATGTTTCATCATTTATCGATCATTTCTTCGATCATCACATGATCCATAACTATTCGATAATTGCATATATCTACTATATCTTTTCCTCATATAATTAATCGATAATATGATCGATCAAAGGATTATCGATCAAGGCATCGATTAAGTAAGTTTATCTTACTTTCTGAAGATCTGATGATTGATTCCATGTTTTCCAACTTATTGTTTCTAAGATTATCAGATACTTATCACTTGATCTGAGGAAGATTATTTCAGGTAAAGAGCCACAACGAGTTTATGAGGTAAAGAATCGACTTTCGTCAGAAGCTTCCAACGGCTAGTTTCAACGGTCATATTCTTCAAGCCAAACGGGAAGAAAGTGCTCAACGGTCAAGTACCCAATATCATCTATATATAGAAGAGCATTCAGAACAAGAAAAAAGGAGAGAAGAGTCCAAGCTTACAACATCAAATGCTAAAATGCCGAATCAACATATTCTCATTTAGAGCTCCGAAAGAAAACTCCCTGTCTCTATGCTCTATAGACTAAATCATATGTATTTGTAAGATAGAGAGGAGAGTTTCCCAGACGTGCTTAAGTTTCATCTATCACTTCTTTGAGAGAAGAAATATTCAATCTTCTTTATCATTGCTAGATTGTATCCTTACGGTGTGTAAGGGGGAGTATTACCTCAGTGAGAGGTTGTTGTTGAATTAGACTGGTTAGTCGAACGATTGTAAGTGGCGACACAAGTGCCCGGATCAAACTTGTGGTTGTAGCGGTTCTCAAGTACCCGTGTTAAACTTGAGGGAGATAGTCGATTGAAAATCTCAGGGGGAGCCTGGGGACTGGACGTAAGTCAGTGAGGACCGAACCAGGATAAATCATTGTTTGCATCTTCTCTTCCCTTACCTCTTTATATTTCCAGCTAAACCATTTTACTACTGTGATTATGCTTATCTCGATTCATTGTTTTTTATACTCAGAATTTCTTATGAATTTCATTACATTGTGAAAAGATTTTTAATTTTAATCAACACCCAATTCACCCCCCCTCTTGGGTGTTCAGCCATTCTAACAGTAAAGATGCCAGACTAAAAAAGACAGCCTGAGGTCTGGTCTAGTCCAGTCCAATACTAACCTGAAGTCGAGTTAGACTGGATTTGGTCTTTTGGATTGCCTGGATCAGTCTAGAACCAAAATTAATTTTTTTTTAAATTTTTTCTTCAATAGGAGGTAAGATTATAACTTATTATATAAAATTTTGCACATATTTTAATCCAAAGTTCATCTAATTTGATCATTCCCTTCCATTTTTCCAATAATGTCATGTTTTATTAATTAATCCTCATTAATATAGACCTTATATTGTAGAAAATATATACGCATGCTCATTATTTAGGAAGTTAATTGATAAATTTTGATTATTTGAATAAACAAAAACTTAGATAAAAATTAAATCAAATTAAAATTATATAAATAATAATTAAAAAAAAGGGCTAGACAGACCGGACCAGACCGGACCAACTGACCTGAGGGGCTAATTCTTAGTCCAATCTGATCAGTCTAGTCTAATCTCGTTTCGAATCAATTTTTCCTACAGACTGAATCGGATTTGTTCGGTTTTTAGACAGCCCTATGAAAGTACATGAGCTGGCCAAGTGATATACTTTGCGTGCGTGAGCATCAAAGTCCAATTAATGTTTTCCCCGCTCCTCGGAAAACCTGGAGAAGGACGAACGCGTACGCGTGGGGAACCAGAAACAATCTTGACCGTCCTTGGCGATCGCTTCCCTGATAATGTCACAGTACACATAATTAAATCTGTTATGGCATGTATTGATAATATTAATATTCCTCGCCCTTATTAAACTATATGTCCTGATGTCTATGATTCGCACTCATCCTCGGCTTCTTGTGTTAGGTGGCTAGTGGATTATATGTACATTTTAGCAGGATTAAGTGATGAACCTCACGAAACCCATAATGATTATTCTTCTGAATTTATTTATAAAGCATTTTTAACATAATTTACACATATTAAGAAAAATTCTAAATTATATTAACTTTCTACTACCTCCGGTCTTAATTATAAGAGCCAGTTGATTAATTTGAGGAGATTAAAGAAGTAGAATTAAAATATACTCCTCCGGTCCTTATTATAAGACCCAATTTGACTTTTTATTTGGTCCTAATTATAAGACCCAATCTATTTTCTCTTTATTTTATGCATTTTTTCCAAGATAATCCTTCTAATAATGATATTTTTAGCCAATATACTTAATTAGCAAGGATATTTTAAGAATAACAACACTTATTTATTATAAATAACCAACTTAACTTACTTCCTTAATCTCCTCAAATAAGTTAATTGGGTCTTATAATTAGGATCGGAGGAGTATTAACTTTTCAATTTTATCTTTATTTAATATATACACATTTTTAAAATTATAATTATCTATGCTATAATAAATTAATAAAAAAATAGTGCAATAAATATCGCAAGCGAGGGTGTTCTGTTCACATGCATGCTTAAGTCGGCGTTATTGGGAAGTGTGGCTTAGCTTGGCAAGGAATCCATCCTCATTTCTCCACGGACTATAACTCGATTGCTTAATTCGTTAGGATTCTTAATCTCTACGGAATTTGACCCTCCTCCCCAATAGCCCTTTTCTCACCCCATGCGCCTATATTAACGCAACCTCCTTTCACACTTTGATCACCTCTAACCCCCATGCAAGGTCAGGACACCTTCGTCCAATTGGCTAGGTTCACGTCCACTTTGCTGGGTTTTCATGCCTTTGAATTAGTCACAGTGATTTTTTTCCATAACACAGGTCTAAAAAGTCAAAAAAGCTAATAATAGGTTTAAATTATAAGTTCTAATCTCTCAAATTTTTTTATTTAAAATATTAGTTATTATAATTTAATAAAAATTTGAATCATTTTTCTCATTAAGAAACCAAATCTCATGATTTAAAATTTAATAGACTAGAAATAAAATGAGAATTAAAAAATAAAAAATTATATTAAGCCAAGTTAAGAAAGCTCGCTTCATATATAACTGCACAACGGGTAGCCTTTTTTTATTAAAAATCTTAAATTATCACATTTTGGGTGTGCGGGGAGGCAAAGACATTCTCGTTTCTCTCTCTGTGTTAAAAAAAAAAAAAAGAACGCTCAGAACAGCGTTCGATGGGGGTAGCTGAGACAAGCCTCACATGACTACCAGTTATTCTTATCAAGAAAAGACAATGAATGAAATTAGTAGAGATGCAATGAACCATTAATAATACAATATTCATTTTTGTATTTAACAATGACTTATATTTTTGTGCTCACGTCATATTTATAAAGCCATAAACCAATTACTTATATTTTCCTATTTTTGTATGATATACCAATGAAAAAAAAACCGGACCGGACCGGCCGGTTCAACCGGTGAACCGGTGAACCGGTCCAAAGTCCGGTCTGGTTTAACAAGAAAACCGGTCACCAAGTGAACCGGTAATAAACCGGTTAAACCGGTCGTAAACCGGTCAACCGCCCGGTTTAGGGGGTTGACCGGTTATATATTTTTCCCCTCAAACTGCCCAAAACGACGTCGTATCACTGAAAAAAAAAAAATTTGGACGCTGTTGTTCAATTCACTTGTTCGATCCTACACTCGACCGAATGCCCGGTTCCCCACTTCCCCCATTCCTTCCTTCGTCCTGGCCTGGCAGATGAGCAGATCGCAGATCCCTTCGGCCCTTCCCCCATTCCCATCGTCCTTCGTTAACTGAGTTTGAGTGTGCAGCCGTTCTCCCTTGCAGCGCCGTCGACTTGCCGTGGAGAGTGCAGCGCCGGTGGGTTGGTCGACTTGTGGTGGAGGTGGAGGTGGAGGCGCGGTGGTCTGGTGTCTCGTGTCCGTATTCGGCATTTCCTTCTTCGTTGAGTTTGGTCGGTGGTCGACCGGTGTTCCTACGCCGCCGATTTGCCGTGGAGAGTGGAGAAGTGGTGCCGGTGGGTTGCTCTGGTCGTTGAGTTTGGTGGCCGACTGGTGCTCGTTGAGTTTGCTCTGCTCGTTGAGTGGTGGACTGGTAATTTAACTATTTATTGAATACCGGTTTTTAATTTTTTCCCTATAACTTCAGAATTTGTAAAACGGTCCTTAGAATCCGGCAAACAACTTCTTAAAAAGGGTTAGATTAGATGTTACTCTGCTTGTTTGACATAAGGGATTTGGTGGCTGGCTCCATAAAATTTTTTCAAATGCATAAGCTAGTTCGTCCATGTTCGCACCATCCGTCGTATACTCGTATCATTTCATTCATTTGAGTCTGGTTTTTGGTCTTTACTGCTCTATGCATAAGCTTATTGTACAAGTCTTTATTCGATGATATTGTTCCTTCAATGCCTTTGGATTCCACCACAATCTATGGATTAATATGATTTTTTACGATGATTGGAAATATTTTGGCATGTTGGCTGATATTAATGTTTATTAATGTTTGCTTGGTACAATGAAATATTTAAACTACTTTTGTAATTTTTTATCTTTTTTCAACTAATTATTATTTATAAATTTTGTTCTATTTTAATGTTATAAATTAAATTATATTATTTTAATATGACCGGTCCGACCTCGGTCCGACCCCGGTCCGACCAGTGACCCTTGACCCACTGTCTCGACCGGTTTAGTCTCCGGTCCGGTTTTTTGTTCCTTGCGATATACAGAAGTGTCTAATTTATGGGGCGTTAAAAAAAAAAAAACCGAGGTGAACGTGAATCTGTCATGGATTCGTGGTATTATTCAAGCGAGTGAATCTATTTTAAATTATTTTATCTTTTTGAGATAATGGAAGAAGGGCGGGGGCAGCGGTGAGGTTATGATGGCCAAAGGGGACCTATCTTTGATTTCAATGAATTAAAATTGTTTAAAGCTGCAGACTAATGAAATATTCTCAAACTATGAAATACTTAATAAAAAAACTAATTTTCTTTTGATCAAACTATTTTTTTAAAAAATGTTATACAAACTACAAAAATTCCAACCTCAAGTCCATGCGTCCTTGTAAAGCCCAGGCACAAGCAACGCAACAGAAGCATGGCGTGGGTCCGAACCCCACGTTAATAATGGCCGCAGCTCCGAGTCGAATCCGCCGAAAGAGCAAGTGGCCGGTCCCACAACCGCCCATTAAAGGTTATAAAATCCACGTGGCAAACCTTCCCTGGTGATTAACTCTCAATGTGACCGGAACATCGGATGACACGCAATTAGCTGTCGCTAGTAATAATTCAGTTGCTCCTGATGAAATTCCCAGTCTTCTTGATGGAACTGATGAGAGGAAGGCCGTTGGGAATTCTTGTTGTTACTGGGAGTAAGAGCCCCAGTCAAATCACAACAATCATTGACTTTGTGGAATTTAATGTCTTTTTTTTTTTTGGGGCCAAAGTTGTGGAATTCAATGTCACCCTAACAAAAATTGAGACTTTCAATGGGCCCTGAAAGGTTAGCAACTCCGCTGGGAAGGATGAAATCCAAAAAACTTCATAAATCCAGTTAAATAGTTGTCCTGTTTGTCACGTGCAAGATGCAGCAATTCCAATTCAACCAATAGAGCCATCGATATTCAGTCTGTTCCGTTCAAGGTGAGGTGGGAACCATCTGGAGTAATACTCTCTTTCCGTAATTACAGGGTAAGTCGACATATCTTTTAACCCAAGGTCGTCAATAATAGTCTGAATGCTTATGATAGCCATGTCACTTCTGGGGGTGTCCTGATTGGAGTAGAGTACGAATAGCAAGGTGCTTGACGACAACCCGCAGCTGAATGCAGATCTAAAGAAGGACCCGACAAAAAAACGAAGTGAGACAGGCAGGGTCGATGGCTGGTCAAGGAGACGGGGGATATTAAAGAGCGACGAGCAAACTTAGTAGTCAGTGAAGGGGAGGGCACGGCGGATCGCACAAATCACTGTCCGCCTCTTTTTTTCTTTTGGTCGAACAATAACCCAGAAGATTTAAAGGATCATCCTTCCATTTTTTACTCCCCAAAGCACTTTATCAAGAACATATTATCACATATATATTTTTTATTCTAAATAAAAAAATTTCTGCTCTAAAAGTAATTCTATGTTTGGTACAAAGATAGCAGAGGGAAAGAAAATTTTTAATAAGTTTGATTTAAAAAATTAAAAAAGTAAGATTATAAATTTTATATAAAAAAGAAGATAATAGGGTAAAAAAATTAATTAAATTTTTTAATTTCATCTTTTAAATTAAATTTATTGAAAATTTACTCCTCTCCTGCTTCATCTCCCTCACACCAAATCAAAGAGTAGGAAACCAAACTGACACTTCACTTTCTTCTCTCTCTCTAGTTAATGTAATCTTTAGTTTTTTAAGATTGTTTATATTTTAATTTTGATATCTTAAATTTCAAATATAGTTATGAATCAATTTTTTAGCAATTAGTGAGGGATGATTTATAGAATTTTGGGTTTGACGGGAGAGGGGAGGCAAACCCATTATATTGGGCCTTATTATAGAATTGCTTTTCGCGTACCTTTCTTTTCATGTTCGGCCATGGGGACATCATTTTATTGAAGCCTCCTTTTTCATTTATTTAAACTTTCAATATATAATATATTTAAAATAATAAACCCATCTCTGGTTTCTTAGCCACTGGCATTGGGGGTCTTTCGCCTTTCCCTTATATAGATTTTGTTTTCTTTTTTAACGGGAAACGATAATTTCTATAGCCAATCATACATTCGCATAATAACCTGACTAATCCGCACTATTATTATCTTTTTTTTTCCCGTATGCTGGTATTATCTTTTATTTCTCATATCTTAATCTTAATATCGAAGATTAAAGATACAAATGTTTGAAACTCTCATGACAAAGAGTAGTTAAGTTTAAAGATAAGTCTTAAATAAATTTTAAGAACGAAAACAAATAATATTTCAAAAATTATAAAATAATTAATAATATACTAAATATTAACGTAATATTTCTTTTCCCTATTGAATCAGATCCAGATGTACATCAGATAATTTCAAAATCATCCATACCTATTTTCCAAGGAAATTTTCAACGTAAAAAATAATTATTGGCCACCTATTTTAATTTCCAATGGGTCGCTCCCTTTTCCCTTTAAATAGCCCGCCTGCTTTTCCTCCTTTCCACGGCTGCTCTCTGGATCTTCTTCCTCTTTCTCGGAAAATATCACAGCAAAATGGGTTTGTCTAGATCGTCGTTGGCCATGATACTGCTGGTGTTCATGGTCTTCTCCGTTTCTTTGGCCTTGGACATGTCCATAATCTCCTACGATCGAACCCACCCCGATAAGTCAACCGGGAGGACGGATGATGAGGTCATGGCAATATACGAGCACTGGCTTGTAGAACATGGCAAGGTCTACAATGCCCTGGGCGAGAAAGAGAAGAGGTTCGAGATTTTCAAGGACAATCTCAGGTTCATCGACGAGCACAACGCTGAGAATCGGACCTACAAAGTCGGGCTGAACCGATTCGCCGATCTTACCAACGAGGAGTACAGGGCCAAGTACCTGGGAACCAAGATCGATCCCAAGAGGAGGATTTCCAAGGCCAGGAGCAACCGTTATGCTCCACATGTCGGCGACGAACTGCCGGAATCTGTTGATTGGCGGAAGGAAGGTGCGGTCGTCCAAGTCAAAGATCAAGGAAGTTGCGGTAAGTCCGTATTTGTTTTGTTTTTACTGAAATTTAACTTTTCCTGATTAAATGTATTCGCTTTTTCTTTCTATTTTTTCGCCTTTTCCTTTAAAATAAACGGGAGATCGCTCCCAAATCTCGAATGCAATCAAAAGTCAACGCTTGCGACGTTAGGATCATTAATTAATCCCAAGATATCTTATTCAGGAACTGTCTGTTTTATCACAAACTGAGATTGCTCCTGGTTGAAGGAAAAAAATCCTTGAAAAAATTAAATAAAAAAAAACGAGAGAATTCGTTACACGGGCAAAACTGTATGATTTGTGTATACAATTATCTCACCTTGATCTTTCGATGATGAAATATGTCAATTAAGTCTGTCACATGATCACTCTGTTCTATCTCTCAAGTTGATCCTTCAAAATAAAGCTGCTCCAGTTACTCCGAAACATATTATAACTCTTCTTCAGCCAAAAAATAGAATCTCATATATTATATCTAGATTTCAGCGCTTTCAATATTTATTGGAGGAACATTTCCTACTTCTCTGATCTTACTTTTCGGCGTTCATGTTGGATATTTACACAACTTTGTTTCCAACGTATACCAGAAATTAAGTAAAGATAATTACATATTAGCCTTGCTACTTTCATGGAAGGAAAAAATCACTTACCCGGTGTGTCAGTCAATAATGTGATTTCTGTTTTCTTCTACTTGTAAGTAGCAATTAATGGTCACTACATTTTGATTGCTATTTCGAAATGCGTTGAGTTATCTTTTGTGTTGACATGTTAAGGGGAAAAAAATAGAAAAGCTGCACAGTTATGAAGCTCAAAGAACTGTTACGCACAATGAATTTTATACGCATGGAGGATTGCTAGTAACTCATTGACTTAATTTTGAATGAAGGGAGTTGCTGGGCATTCTCAACCGTAGCTGCAGTGGAAGGAGTAAACAAGTTAGTGACAGGCGATCTAATTTCACTATCTGAGCAAGAACTGGTGGATTGTGATACAAAATATAACGAAGGGTGCAATGGGGGATTAATGGACTATGCCTTTCAGTTCATCATCGACAATGGGGGTATTGACACCGAAGAGGATTATCCTTACCGTGCTGTTGATGGCCAGTGCGACCCATATAGGGTCAGTCTACATTCAGTTATTATTCATGACAGAAAATTGTTACCTCTCCCATACTTAATTTGTTGCTGACATTTCTACAGAAAAATGCAAAAGTCGTGACAATTGATGGCTATGAGGATGTTCCTGCCAATGATGAGAAAGCCTTGAAAAAAGCTGTTGCAAATCAACCAGTGAGCGTTGCAATTGAAGCAGGCGGCAGGGAATTTCAGTTATATGTATCTGTAAGTCCCTCAACTATTTTTTTCCAAGAGCATGCTTCATATATAGATGCATGCATTGTCCGCTATGGTCACTTTAATTATGACAAATGATTTGATCTGCCCATCATTTGAGGAATTAGCTACGCACAACATGTGACATCACATTAGTCATGCCGAGGCTATTTTAAAGAAACCTGTACTTGGGGGATTTTTTTGGGACAATTGCTTCTTGCTGTCCAGTCAGAGTCTGCACATTCTTATTAGGGTTTTTTCTATTTGGTCAGGGTGTATTTACGGGAAGATGTGGTACAGAATTAGACCACGGAGTTACCGCTGTTGGATATGGCACAGAAAATGGGGTGGATTACTGGATTGTGAAGAACTCCTGGGGATCGAGCTGGGGAGAGGAAGGGTATATTAGAATGGAGCGTAATGTGGCCACAACCAATACCGGCAAGTGTGGCATTGTGATGGAGGCCTCCTATCCTACAAAGAAAGGCCTAAATCCCCCAAACCCGGGACCATCTCCTCCTTCACCGGTGAAGCCACCCACTGTATGTGATAGTTACTATAATTGTCCTGCCAGCACTACGTGCTGCTGCGTCTATGAGTATGGAAAGTATTGCTTTGCCTGGGGATGCTGTCCTCTTGAGGCTGCCACCTGCTGTGAAGACCACTACAGTTGTTGCCCTCACGACTATCCCGTCTGTAACATTGACGCTGGCACCTGTCTTATGGTAACACAACCTAAATTTCTTCCTTCATAATCAATTGTTGGCTACTATTGGATTTTTTTGGTTCACGTTAATGATATCTTAAATGAAATTCTCTGTATTGCAGAGCAAGGACAGCCCGTTTGGAGTAAAGGCAATGAAGCGTACTCCAGCTAAACCCTATTGGGCATATGGAGAGAAGAACAAGAGAATCAGTGCTTGAGCCAATGGATGAATAATGGAAGAGTGGATGGCCTAGTCAAAGGAGGATGGAGGAGCCTATTACATATTCTTTTCCTTGGGACTCATCATCGTACTGCCCAGTAGACGGTCATCTCTGACATTTAGATGCCAACTGATGAATGCTTTATGAAATTTCAGGATGTATTTTCCTGGTGTAAATAGCCTTATATTTATGGTTGCATTGCTTTCGAACAAAATATTTACTTCGTGACCTTCGAACTTAAGTAGCTTCTGTAATCAGTCACCGGTGGTCAATGAATTTCGTTTCCATGCACATGCTATTTTCTCTTTGCCTATAGTGTCCTTAACTTTTAACCAATGGAAGCCTCAACCTCATCAGGGTTAACTGTCCCGCCAATTTAACAAGTGACTTAATTATTATGCCTCACTTCACCAAGGTAGTAACTGTTATAGAACATGGAGACATTGACAAATACTATTCAATGTAGAGACATCTTTTGTTTAGTGGCGTGCGTATGGATAAGTCGGATTTCAGATGCGCAAGCCGATATGCGTGGTGCTTTAGATGAAAAGGCAAGATGAAGAATTTTACTTATTTCACCTCCCTCCCATTCTCTTTCATTTTCTATCATGCCAAACGCTTAAATGAGGGATCCCGATGCTGAGAAACAAAAGCTCTTCCTATCTTTACTCAACCAAGCAAAACTCATTTCTATTTCCCCTGCGTGAAATGTATGGGTGGGACAACTAATCTTTATTCCTGAAGATAAAACAATACCAAGTCAGAAGTCCAAATAAAATACTACCTCTAGTCCTAATTATAAGAGCCAGTTGACTAATTTGAGGAGATTAAAGAAGTAAGTTGAGTTAGTTATTTGTCCTAAATAGGTGTTGTCTTTCCTAAAATATCCTTACTAATCAAGTGTATTGACTAGAACTATCATTGTTAGAAGGGCTACTTTGGAAAAAAAAATATAAATATGAGAGACAAATTGGATTGAGGTCTTATATTTAGGACCAAAATAAAAATCAAACAGAGTCTTATATTAAGGATTGGAGGTAGTATATTGTCAACGTCAAGACAAATTTAAACAAGATGAATGAAAATCACGTTGTTCCCTTCAAATGATGTCTTAATAACGTCTTAAATTAAGGAAGTGGGCGCGCAAGAGTACGTATTCCTATGCCTCAGTTGTGTTGGGGGACCAGGGAGGGCTGAACTGCTCAAGTACTAATTGTCGCCCCAAACAACTTGATTCAGACCTCAATTATATTTGTTTCATTTCGTTTTCTTCGCCCAGCCCACATGATGTATACCCCGCGTTTCAGAGTGACAGATATTGGTGTCCAGCGCCACCATGCCAACCAGCTCATGTACGAACAAGATCTTCATTGAGGCAATATCTCTGCTTCGTGATCATAAGAGTCCATGGCAATTAGCTTATTTAAGCATGCCAACGTTATTATTTTTGGATTTTCCCGGTAAAGCTTTCCTAAACATCCAATCATTCGGCCCTCCCTCTTTTTTTCCCCAATATATCTGTTTCAAATTATTAGCTTGAATGCCAGCATCAAATATTTTCTCTGCAAAGAATGATAGGCAAAAGTTTGTGCACAGATTATATTGCAAAAAGCAACCGATTCGCAATACTAACATCCCTTTCACAGATGGAAACTAACGAGGCATCACTATGATAGAAAGTCTGAAACACACAGACCAACCACATAAACGCAAAAACCAGGTAGTGGGAGAAACATAATCTAACTTCCATTTCGATTAAGAGCCTCTTGATTAGGTCATTTTCGACTCGAATCCCGATCCTGCTGCCACTCTGTCTTGCTACTCTAAATCAGCATTGAAGGAGCTTTTCTGATGACCTTCATTAGTGTTATAAATACTCACTCTTCAACCTTCACTCTATGGCTTGTGCTGTTAATCTCGGCATCATGAAGAAGTGTAATATAATTATATGAAGGAAATAGAGAGGGGATCTTAGGCAGCAAGGGCAGGGTAGGAGGAAGTGACCAAATAGGCTGCCCTGCTGTTCCATCCTGTGGGGAATTCCAGCCCAAGTTAATAGATTTCCTGGAAGCATTGTTTGGTCTTTCGTCAATCAGCCTTTTCACTCCACTCATTTGATTCATATTGTATACAGAGAGAACCGTTTCATTACTTTCCATCATCTGGATGTTAGGTTTGAGGACGTAAGGATGTTGGACGGGATATGGTCTCTGAATAGCGAAGCCGCTCGGTACGCTCTGAAGGAAGCTGAATTTTCTTTGTATTCTGATCACTAGACTGATATCTTCTGCAACCTGAACAACTCCATGAATCAATGACCCAGTTTTTGAAGGAACTTAGGAAGGAAATAGAGCAATACCTTGTTAAGCGAACCCAACTGAACTATGCCTTCTCTCACTGCAATGACGACGATGGTCTGCCAAAGGAAGCAAAAAGTCTCGTTAGCATGCACTAGTAAGACTAAATGAACTAACAATTGTTATTTATTTTTACCCCTTATCGCCGAGGTGTTTCTGTGAATGGTTTTACCCACCTCAATACCTGAATTGAACTGATATTCCCACGCCCGCGGTCGCTGTAAGAGCAAGGAAAATATCAACCTTTCTATATTCAAGAGAAAGAATGAGCTGGACCGAAAAAGAAGAGCTATCTGTAATCATTTCTGTTCAAAGTTAAAATTCCTTACATGCTCAACTGACTCATTCCACGAAGCGATATAGCTAGGTTCAGACTCCTTTCGGCTGTCCCTGTACACCCATTTGTGACTATTATCTGCGGCTACTTTCCCCAGTAATCTGCAGATATATTACAGACATCAAATGATCGAGTGAAGTCCCCCCCCCCCTAACGCGAATATTGGTCATACTACTGCTCAAAACATAGGCAGACATGCTAGATTAATTATGACAAGAAAATGTGATAGGAGAGCAAAGCCATATATTTAACCCTCATTACCCTTCCCCATAACTGTAGACCTCATGTGACATTTTGAAGAACACGTCAGCTCCAAACTTCCCGTTAAGGTATCCACTCCCTGCTCTTGTGCATTCGTTAAAATCACAGAATCCATCTTCCCAAACCAGGATCCTACAGTGAACACCACCTAATAATTTAAAAACCATCATAACTTTTTGTGCCTGGTTGGATATGGTTTGCCTGTCAAAAGAAGTGAAACTAGTCCTGTGATTGTCATAATTACTTGACTATTACCAGTTTCTTTTATTTCCCTTGGAACGATCAAGATCAGTCCCTCCAAATTCCCACCTGCAACAGAGTAAACGGGTTTACAAACATCAAAACACACTACAACTTTTCATGAACTGAAGCATTCTTCTTCTACGCAGACCGAGAACTCTTTTTGGGGTATCAATGTGTTTTTAATTCTGAATTAGTTTCTTACCTTGGGGGAGGATAGTTTCGCGGCAGTATCCTCCAAAATACAGCATATACCCACTTAGAAGAAGTGGAAGAGTTTGAAGGTGAACATAAGCTTCTCAGAGTATGCTGCAAGAGGCAATTGAGCAAGGGCAGTCCAGTTTCCATTTTCCCCAGGCAAGCACACCCAAGAGTTACTGATGAAAATGGGAGAGGAAAAGCTTGATTAAAGGGCAAAATGTTTTCCAAGTGAGGGTACCCACTTGACAGGCACCAAGTTAGGCGAGCATGCTCCCATATTTAGAGTTGTACAAGACAGTATGATATGAGTAGTTTTAAGTGAGGCCTTCTTAAGACAAATAAATTAACATACGAGCCCAGCAACCATGACAGGGAGAAGCCCAACAGGCCCAATATGAGATTACTAAAGAGCTGATTTACATTTTGTCTGCTTCTCATGTTATACGTGTCTCAACCCTGCTGACTCTAGGGTTTCTTGTCTTGTCTATATAATGTACAGTAAATGTATTGAACAGTGTGCAATCAATAGAATATTGTTTTCTCTTATTACAAATCTTTTCTTGGTACCAGAGCCCTAGGCTAGCCGCCATGGCAGAGCAAACTTCACACACTGAAACTCCAGCATCACAAAGCACCGGAACCAGCGGAAACAATGGAGGAAACAGCTCCTTGAGTTCGGCCAATGCACTCTCCAGATTGACTGAGAAGAGCAATACACTGTCCCAAACATGTTCTGTCAAGTTGGACAGAACCAACTACTCCATTTGGCTGACCCACGTTTTACCCATAATCAAAGGGTATAGACTTGAGGGTTTTATCAACGGCACCAAGCCTTGCCCTCCTCAGTTTATCAAAGAGAATGACTTCTCTAAGCTGAATCCTGATTTTGAGGATTGGGAAGCTGCAGATCAGTTGCTGTTCGGATGGTTGCTAAACACTATGACTCTGGAAATATCTTCTGAGATGACTAACGTGTCTACCTCTGCTGGTCTGTGGAAGGCAGCAAAACAACTAGCCGGTGCTCAAACAAAATCACGCCTCCTTATGCTGCGTGCTGAGCTACAAAGGACTAGAAAAGGAAACATGAAAATGGCAGAATACTTGGCCAAAATCAAAGGCATTGGAGAACAACTCACCTTGGCCGGAAGCCCTCTTCCTCTCCCTGACTTGATCGTTCAGGCGCTGGCTGGCTTAGATGCAGACTACAACCCCATAGTGGTTCAACTTTCCAACCAAGCTGAAGAACTAAGCTGGATTGAACTTCAGACTTCTCTATTTACCTTTGAAAGTCGGTTGGAACAGCTAAACCAGCTTGCTCAGCTATCACTCAACAACAACTTTGTCAACTATGCCAGATCTGATGGTGGTTCCTCCTCTAGAAATAATTGGAGAGGAGGAAGAGGACACCGTGGCAGACGTGGCAGGGGAAGAAATGCTAGAGGGGGTCGCTACAGCAGCTTCAACAACAACAATGACAATGATGTTATAAGATGTCAGCTTTGTCATAAGGTTGGTCATGTTGTTGAACACTGTTTTTATAGATATGATCGCTCTTTTCATGGTTCAGGTAGCAAGCAGAATAA
Source organism: Neltuma alba (assembly GCF_004799145.2). NCBI lineage: Eukaryota > Viridiplantae > Streptophyta > Magnoliopsida > Fabales > Fabaceae > Neltuma > Neltuma alba. The sequence continues at coordinate 95,323 of NW_021637098.1, forward strand.
CAAGGACAGAAATGATTATATTGAACTTGATAGTGCTTATTGGGCCACTCCAGAGACCGTAAGTGATGAGGGATGGTATCTAGACAGTGGAGCAACAAGTCATGTAACAAATGACCTCAGTAAGCTGGACAATCCGACTGCACCTAATGGTAAGATGAATGTGATTGTTGGTGATGGATTTAAGCTAGGAGTTGAAAGAGTGGGTTCATCCACCATTCATCATAATGGTTCTAAAAAGCAAGTTGAGCTGAAAAATATTCTTTATGCCCCAAAGATCAAGAAAAACTTACTGAGTGTTTACAAAATGGCTTATGATAATGATGCTGATGTGATCTTTAATACTAGTGGTGTTTTTGTGAAGAATCAGGACACAGGGGAAACAATACTGGAGGGAAGACCAAGTAACGGTGGAATGTTTCAAATCAGTGAGCAAGGAGAGAATGGTGAAACTGAAGTAGTGTTTATTGCAGAAGAAGAAGCTGGTTCTCCAGCATTTAAATTTAACAATTTTAGTAGGAACTTTTGGCACTGTAGGCTTGGTCATCCAAGCAATAGAATATTGAATCAGTTGATTAAAGGATGTAATCTGCAAGTGACCTCTATGAATGAAAATGAGTCTGATTTCTGTGAATCTTGCAAGTATGGAAAGTCACATTCTCTTCCCTTCAAGGTGTCTACTTCTAGAGCTTCAAAACCATTAGAATTAATTCACACAGATCTTTGGGGTCCCTCTCCTATAACTTCATTGAATGGTTTTCGGTACTATATTCTATTTCTTGATGATTATAGTAGATTTTCCTGGATCTATCCTCTAAAAACTAAAGATGAGGCACTATCCATGTTTGTTCAGTTTAAAACTCAAGCAGAGAAGCAATTTGATAATAAGATCAAAATCATTCAAAGTGACTGGGGAGGAGAATATAGAAGTTTTAGCAAGCTACTAAGTGAAAATGGAATTATTTTCAGACACTCATGTCCTCATACATCAGCCCAAAACGGAAGAGCAGAAAGGAAACATCGCCATATTGTGGAAATGGGTCTAACACTTCTAGCACAAGCTAAAATGCCATTATTCTATTGGTGGGAGGCTTTTCATACAACAGCTCTGCTCATAAATAAACTACCTACTCCAGTTTTAGGTGGAATTTCACCTCACTTCCGTCTCTTAGGAAAACATCCAGATTACAACTCATTAAGAGTTTTTGGTTCAGCTTGTTTTCCATGTCTAAGACCATACAATGAGCATAAGTTACAATTTCGGTCTGTAAAATGTGTGTTTCTTAGATACAACAATTCTCACAAAGGATATAAATGTTTGAGTCCTACAGGAAGAGTTTATATCTCCAGACATGTTGTATTTAATGAATGTGATTTTCCTTTCTCAGTAGGGTTTATCAATAAGAAGAAGATACCTGAGGAGTCTGTGCATCCTAAGGCTTTCTTTCAGCCTCTCTTATCTGGCTTTAATGTTTGCTCAACTGACCGAAATGTTGCTCCATCAATGTCAGACAATATTGTCTCTCCTCCAGTCGCAGCAAATTCCTCATCTGCTGAAATAGCTCCTTCTGAACCTGTAGTTGCAGAAACTGACTTGCATGAAAATCAGTATTCAACTAGTCAAAACACAGAACAAATAGAAGAACAAAGTAATGAAGAAGCTAGTTCTCAATCAACTGGAAATGAGTTAGTTCCAGTCCCGCATCACATGGTGACAAGAAGCAAAGTTGGTATTTATAAACCAAAGCAACCTTACGTCGGTGTAGCTATTGCTGATTTGGCTCCTTTGAAAGAACCATCTACTGTTAAAGAAGCTTTGAAGTCAGAAAGTTGGAGGAAAGCTATGGCTGAGGAGTATAATGCTCTTGTCAGAAATAACACGTGGGTTCTTGTTCCCTACTTCAAACATATGAAGCTCATTGACTCTAAATGGGTTTTCAAACTAAAGTCTAATGCAGATGGGACCATTATGAGACCTAAAGCTCGGTTAGTAGCCAAGGGCTTTAAACAAAGCCCAGGAATTGATTTTGATGAGACTTTCAGTCCTGTTCTAAAGGCCTCTACTCTAAGGTTTGTGCTCTCTCTTGCTGTTACCTTTGGATGGCCTATTAGACAGTTAGATATTAATAACGCCTTCCTTAATGGTGAGTTACAAGAACAAGTCTTTATGAGGCAGCCTATAGGATTTGAATCTGGTAAATTTCCCAATCATGTTTGCCTCTTAAAAAAGGCTCTCTATGGTTTGAGACAAGCTCCTAGAGCTTGGTTTGAGAAACTAAAATCAGTTTTACTGAACTGGGGGTTTACACACTCTAAATGTGACACGTCACTATTTTTCATCAAAAGCAAGACGTTCTGCCTCTTTGTACTAATATATGTTGATGACATAATCATTACGGGAAACTCCTCAAAAATTCTCACTATGTTCATTCAATGCCTAAATGATCAATTTGCACTCAAGGACTTGGGCAATCTGCACTATTTTCTTGGAATAGAGGCATACAGGGATGACACAGGCTTATATCTGAAACAGGAGAAATATATTCTCAATCTTCTTCGAAAATTTAGAATGGAAAACTCCTCATCAGTACCAACGCCCATGGTTGTTAATAAATACTACTCCAAAAATGATGGAGTGCCTCTGAAAAATCCGACTCCCTACAGACAAGCTATTGGAGCCTTACAGTATCTCATCAACACACGTCCAGACATTATGTTTGCTGTAAATAAACTCAGTCAGTTCCTTACCTCTCCAACAGATGTTCACTAGCAGGCTCTAAAACGGATTTTTCGGTATCTTCGCGGCACCTCTGATCTAGCCTTGCATGTTTGCCCGAGCAGTACTCTCCTTCTCCAAGGCTTTTCCGATGCTGATTGGGCCGTTTGCCCCGATGATCGTCGTTCAGTGGGGGGCTACTGTGTGTACCTTGGTGATTCTCTTATCTCCTGGTCGACGAAGAAACAGAGTGTGGTCTCTCGCTCCAGTGCTGAATCGGAATATCGATCCCTTGCGAATCTCGCAACTGAATTGGCTTGGATTCAGTCCTTGATTGAAGAACTTGGTGCTCGTTTGAGTAGAACTCCGATCGCCTGGTGCGATAATATGAGTGCCGCGGCCTTAGCATCGAATCCCATCTTCCATGCAAGGTCCAAGCATATTGAATTGGATGTGCACTACATCAGAGATCGAGTGATGAATCGCCAGCTGAGCGTTCGGTACATTCCCTCTTCCGAACAGATTGCAGATGTATTCACGAAGGCTCTCACTCATTCCAGATTCCGGAGCTTCTGTGACAAACTTGGCCTTCGAAGATCTCCAAGCCCAAGTTTGAGAGGGGATGTTAAGACAAATAAATTAACATACGAGCCCAGCAACCATGACAGGGAGAAGCCCAACAGGCCCAATATGAGATTATTAAAGAGCTGATTTACATTTTGTTTGCTTCTCATGTTATACGTGTCTCAACCCTGCTGACTCTAGGGTTTCTTGTCTTGTCTATATAATGTACAGTAAATGTATTGAACAGTTTGCAATCAATAGAATATTGTTTTCTCTTATTACAAATCTTTTCTGGCCTCCATATTCACATATATTCACATCTCAAAAATGGCCGATATGATTATATCTCCTCTCCTTTTGTTTCCTATTATTTAGTCCCTAATAGTGGGAGTTGATTCTGCTGAAGCCATCCAAAAAAGGGGAAAAAAAAAGGACTGCGACAAGCTTGATTGATATGATAATCGCCCTCAATCTACCTAATAGAGCAAAGTCAAAACACCATAAAGGGAACATGTAATTAATGTGTAATTAGGAGATCGGATTATATATCTGTCTCTAGTTGAAGTGGGCCTGTTGAAGGACCATCGACTTCATGACCAGCATTTGCTTTCTGCGGGGACCCCCTATCCTACAGAACACACCCAACGTTTCTATTCTTAATATTCAACATTATTACAAGTTAAGCTTTATAGTTGGACAAGGCACCGGTGTATCGCAATCCCAGACAATTTCTATTGAATCAAACATCACTCGTCAACAGTTAGAAAAGAAAAAGGAAACATCAGTCATGAACCAAAGTAGCACTTTACAAATGATCATTGGCTGAGTTATTTGCAACCTTTAGCTATCATTGCTGGGTTGCTGGGGACACCCCGCCTTGTTTAATGACAATGTTGGTGTAGAGATTTGATTAGAAAACCATGATAAAAGGCAAGAGACCAAAACACAGTAGAGCTGGATGGAGCAGGACTTTCATAGGCAGTGGCCATTAATGTAATGCGCACCATCTGTATCTCATTCACATCACAGGTACAGAACAATAAAAGCGTGAAAAACAAACAGTAATGGAGGAAGATGGCCGTGTCAATTCTAGACACGGACTTCAACTTTGTAGGTCTCACAATTTATTACAAATTTGATGGATCAGGAAAAAGAATTCAACGATAAAGCATCAAGATACAAAGTCTGCTTTCAAAGGAAGAATTATATTTGTCATTGCTTTGCTAACTAAGTTTGAAGCAAGTAAAATAGATAAAATGCAGGGAGGGAAAGGTGGACTTACTCAAATTGAGAAAGGAAGAGTGGTCCAGGCTAAGCGTTGAAATTAGAAGAGGGGGTGGGGGGCGATGCATATGAAGATGCACCCTATGGGTTGGGCAACTAAATGGATTGACAGCTACGTTATGTGGGGCACGAAAGCCCACCACTACTGCATTGGGAAGTTATTCAATTTCTCACCCCATTCCTTTCTTATCTCTATTCTCACGTAGCTTTCCAACATGAACTCCCTATTGGTGGAGACTCTTGTCTGATAGGCTTCATTATTTCTAAACTTATCAGATCCGCTTTTCCTTTGAGAGCTCCAAAAGGCTAAGGCTTGGCCATTGCGATGCCAATGTGAGCTTTGACAGCCTTTTTTTCTCATTACTAATCATGACATATAATGCATTTTTAATCTGGGTCAATGCCAATGTGATTATATACTTAATGTTCCTACCCACTGTTAATCTATCCCGCCCTCTGGTAACAACCGTAAATGCTCCTCTCTTCTCTCTTTCTGTTAACCGTTGCTCTGAATCCTATTTATTTTCGTACCAACATTATCATAACGGCTTCATCGTTATGGCCAACACAGATGAGAATATAAACTGGCTCTTCAACTCAAAAACAGCATCCTAGTCCCGTGATTTTTCAAATTGCTAATGAAATAAATAAACGAGAGACTCAAGTGATAAAAACGTAAGCTCGACTTAAGGCGATGCTCTGTAGGACTAAGTGGTCTTATTCTATTTACTGTGGATCATCATGCAAATGCATATATGATCTGATACGAGTAGGCCAACCATCCAATATGGTGGTGTAACTGATTTTCCAATGCTCAAGTGGATAAGACTCTGGGCAAAGGCTTGAGGTCCATTCCTTTTAAACAGAAGATTAAATCCAGCGGTATGCTTCCTTAGCTGCTAGCTTGATTGGTTTTGTACTTGATATTAAATGATCAGGACAGAGTGGGTTGTGTAATATTCTGACTTCTGAGGACTGAGATGAGTTTGCCATTTGCTGCCAACTAGCCACCGTCAACTACCATCTCCAGCCACTACCGGCTACCACTGACCATCATCGGACATCATCACTGGTTGCCGCCTTGGTCGCCGCCACTAACCAATATTGACTGCTACCATTGTCTTTTGTCGGCCATCTTGGTTAACAGCCATAAAAATATGCCGGATGAGTGGAGGAAAAGCATTTTAGTTCCTATTTACAAGAATAAAGGAGACATTCAAAACTGTGCAAGCTACAGGGGGATAAAACTTATGAGTCATACAATGAAGTTGTGGGAAAAAGTGATGGAATATAGATTGAGGTTGGAGACTTCTATTTCGGAAAACCAATTTGGATTTATGCCAGGGAGATCCACATCGGAAGCAATCTATTTACTAAGGGGGTTAATGGAGAGATATAGAAGTAAAAGAAGAGATTTACATATGGTTTTTATTGACCTGGAAAAGGCTTATGATCGTGTGCCAAGAGAAGTATTGTGGAAGGCTTTGGAAAAGAAAAGTGTACGGGTTGCGTATATCAAAGTCATACAAGATATGTATGAGGCGGTAACTACCAGTGTAAGGACGCCTGGGGGGGAGACAAAGGACTTTCCTATTAATATTGGCCTACATCAGGGATCCTCTCTGAGTCCGTACTTGTTCAACATTGTTCTGGATGTTCTAACTAAACCTGTTCAAGAAAGAATCCCTAAGTCCATGCTCTTCGCGGATGATATAGTTCTTATGGCGGAATCAAAAGAAGAGATTAACACTAGTTTGGAGTTATGGAGAAGGACTTTGGAGTCGAAAGGTTTCCGTTTGAGCAGGAACAAAACAGAATATATGCATTGTGATTTTGAAGGGAGGCAAGGTAATAGGGATTTGGAGGTGAGGATGGGAGAGCAAATTATTCCTCAAGTATCAAAGTTTAAATACCTAGGATCCATTATACAGGAGGATGGGGAAATTGATGGAGACATTTCTCATAGAATACAAGCTGGCTGGTTAAAGTGGAGGAAAGCTACCAGAGTTATTTGCGATAAGAAGGTACCTGAGAAACTTAAAGGAAAATTTTATCGGACTGCTATAAGACCAGCTATGATGTATGGTAGTGAATGTTGGGCAATAAAAGGAAAACAAGAGCACAAAGTCGGAGTAGCAGAAATGAGGATGTTGAGATGGATGTGTGGTCATACAAGAAAAGATAGGATTCGAAATGAAAAGATCAGGACAAGAGTCGGTGTGGCACCTATCCAAGAGAAAATGGTTGAAAATCGCTTAAGATGGTTTGAACATGTGCAGAGAAGGCCTTTGGAGGCCCCGGTGAGGAGGGTGGATCAAACAAGATGGAGTCCCATAAAAAGAGGCAGGGGAAGACCGAGAAGAACGCTGAATGAGGTCATTGAACGAGACCTCCTAATCAACAACATATCTAAGGATTGGGTTGTTGACAGAGCACGATGGCGTCGTGTGATTCATGTAGCCGACCCCACCTAGTGGGATAAGGCTTGTTGTTGTTTGTTTGCTTGGTTAACAGCCATAGTCATTGGTCAGCTATGATTGACCACCTCCATTAGCCATTTTTATTCGCAGCCACCGCTGCCCACTTCTTTTACCCAACTCTAAAACTGCTTTTAAAGTAACATAAACAGATTTTTTTTTTTGGGGTATCATTTTAAAAAAAACAGCTTGACAAAAAGTGGTTTACAAAATAGGTTTAAACAAAATCAAACAAGCCTTAGAATTCTTATTCTGCTTTCATAAAATAAGCTAGCACCGTTCATAAAGATCGACAAGTAAGTTGGATGATGTGTTAAAAACTTGCAATGGCATATCAAGAGTTCAACCGAGGGAGAAAATCTCCTGGGGCATTTTAGTTGTGCGCTTTAACGGCCCATCTCTCATCCAAGCCCTTCGGGTATGAACTCATATATGGGCCTAATTTGGGCTTTGGTAGTGCCCTGCCTGTCTATGTTCTCGTTATCGTTGCTTGATGTTTATTTGTTTGTGAATCTTTGAGCTCGTCGATCGGCGGCGCGGAAGAAGGGCGAAGATGAAATGATCGAAGCAGTGCTGCTGGTTTTTCCTCCGAGGCAGGGAATTTCAATATTTTTACTTTTATATTTTTCTCGACATTCTTAGACTCACCATCATTACAAATTTCGTTTTTCAAATGAAAGTATTTTTATAACTCTTTTTTCTGATTAAAAATATAAGCAGTACTTTTATTTACCTTTGTTCCCTACTCTTCTTGTTCTGTAAAAAAATTTATAAGAATTTTTGTCATTCATCTAACTATAAGTATTTTTTTAAAAATAATTAACAGTACTCTATAACAAGAATCAGAGCATTAAATTTGATGTGAGAGTTCATTACGAGGCTTGTCTGGCCTACAGGGTAAAATTAAAATGTACGACTTCCAGGCCCTAAACAATTTACGTAAATTATTTCTTATAAATAAGTCTGAGTTGGTATTACATTTTTTTCCGATAAATTTGAGTAGTTAATCAATTTTAACGCTCTTGATTGGTTAAACAATATTTATATGTTGGATCAGAGGTTGTACATGCAATTATATCCAGTAAGAGTCAGAATTCTACTGGCTTCGAGAATAACTTATCATTAATTAATAGGAATAGTTAATCTCTGGATATTTATAATTTTATTTGATTTTCAATTAAATCCTTATAAAATTTTTTAATCAAATCTTTTTACTTTCATGTATTTTTAATTAAGTTCTTCTATTTTTTTTATCATGTCCTTATAGTTTTACTTATTTTTTAATTAGAGGTGTTTAATTTGTTTCGTCCCGGTCCTAGTGAGTTCGGGATGGGACGGAACAAACAAAATTTCGGGACGATATAGTAACCGGGATCCTGTCCCGTCCCGGGTTTTTTTTTAAATTATTTATTAATAATTATTATTAAATTATTCAATTTATTGATTAATAATAACTCTTATTTCTATGGTGATTTGTAGCTCTTAACTCTTAAGTTGTAGTATTATATCAACAAAACCTCATTCCTCAATAAAATAATTCATAAAGTCATTATATAATGTTTTTTTAGGGTATTTTTTTTATAGTATTAATTTTACACCTTTTTTATACTATATAACTGAGTTTTCTATATAATATTTTTTTATAATGTTTTTATCTTTAAAAGTCCAATAAAAAATAAGTATTATAACAACAAAATTTATATAAAAAATTATAATTTTTTTTTAAAAAAAGGGAATCGGGACCGGATAGGACATGGGACAAAATCCTTGTCTCATCCCTGTTTACCGGGACAGGACCGGGACAGGCCTGTCCAGGTCCCGTCCCATCCCGTGAACACCCCTATTTTTAATTAGGTCTTTTCTAGTATTAAAAAAAATTATTTATTAACTTTATTCTTTAAACTTAATTTTATTTTTAAATTAATAATTATATAATTAGACAAAATAATTAATATAATCATGTAATAATTAATTATTAATCATAATAATCAATTATAATTAACTATAAATTATTTATAACTATATTCTAATTTTAAAATTTTTTATTATTATAATGTGAATTTTATAGTTATAAAAATCAGAATTGAAAAATAAATAATATATATGCTTAGCTAAAAATTTAAAATAATATTAACATAATATTATTATAATAATTTCTTATTTATAAAATATTATTATTTATAAAATAAAGAATAAAAACTACAAGAACGTAATTAAAAATAAGGTAAAACAATCAGGGTTTGATAAAAAAAAATATAAAGACCTGATTAAAGATATGTGAAATTATAAAGATATGGTAAAAAAAATTATAGAAATCTGATTAAAAATTAAAACTATAAGTACTTGCATATTAATTATTTTTAATTAATATTTCTAATATTATGTTAGTTAATTTTTACGAGGGTCAATATTTCCGCGCCAATACATCCTTTTTCTTTTATGGGCCAAAATCTTCTTTCCAAATGGATTTCCCGGCACTAGGCAGATATTTGAGGCTTCGATAACCGTCGTCCGAAGCCATTCACAGGGCAAAGTAGGTGCTACAGTGTTAGATTGTTTGGGGGAATTGCTTGTGAGAGCATGGATTATCTGGGGATTGATGTGAGCTGTGCCGTGGGATCTCTCCGCCATGGCCACTTTCCAGACAAGGACTGCTTGCTACCTCTTATTTCCAAGCTTCTCGGCTATGCCATCGTTGCCGCTTCCACTACTGTCAAACTTCCCCAGGTACGCCCGTCTTTTTTCATTCTTCTCAGTAGCCTATTTTCACAGTGATCGGAAACCCTAGAACCCACGCTGATCCTCTTATTGGATCTCTTACAAGTTTCGCCGATGATATTTGCCCTTAACTTTCAATTGTGATTACTGAACGGTATGGACAACGTTGTGGCCTCTATTTCAGTAGTTAATATTGCGATCTGTTTCCTGAACGATAAATCATTAGTGGTATAGCGGACGTGTCTCTCAGAAACTGCTGTACTGAGCAATTATTTTATTCATCGCATTAGTGTATCTTTGTCCTTATTTGTTCCTAATATTGACTTGGTGCTGCCGGGGCGGTCTTTAGATTTTGCTGCTAAGAATTGCTTAACCAAGTCTAGTTTTTCCAGGCAAGATTTCCAACTATCTTCAATATTATGAAATGCAGATCTTAAAAATTCTGAATCATAAAAGTGTGAGAGGCCTTAGCATGATATCTTTTGAGCTGGAAGTTGTTGGCTATACCATAGCACTAGCTTACTGTCTTCACAAAGGGCTTCCTTTTTCAGCTTATGGGGAGCTATTGTTTCTTTTAATCCAAGGTGCACTAACATTTTCCGCAATTTTACTTGCACATATTTCTCATATATCCTTGCTTCCATTGATCCTGCCCATTACTATTTAATATTATGTATACACAACTGTCATGTAGTTATGATGTAATACTCTTAGAGACAGATCTGACGTTCTGAAATTAGTGTAGAATACTAGACTAGGATTCATGTCATGAATCAGCATGTTACACAACGTGCATATTTGGAAAGCTCTTCTTCGTCATGAATTGCTTTCTTGTGCATTGACATTGTCAATGGAATCTGACATGCTTCCTTCTATTCTTGTCTGATACAGCTTTAGTTTTGGTTGCTATAATCTACTACTTTTCTCAACCATTGGGTGCCAAAACATGGATCCGGGCGTTACTGTATCCTACTTGCCTGCAAAGGCACCAAGTTCTTATCTGCTCATTCTGCAAGATAAATGAATATGCGCAACCTTGTCCTTGATACATGGTTTTCAGATATTGTGCTGTAGCGCCCACTATCTTGGCTGGTCAAATCAATCCTCTTCTCTTTGAAGCTCTCTATGTGAGTAGTAAACGCTTATGCACTGGAATTTTCATCACTTTAAAGTCGTGTGCTTACGTATTGTATATTTCTCTACTTCTGTTTTAAATTTTTTATGTCCATATTTCCTAATGTGGATATGATGTTATCTGTTGCAGGCATCCCAGCATGCAGTTTTCCTCTTTGCCAGGATCCCGCAAATATGGAAAAACTTTTCTGTAAGTGGAGCCATAAATTGGAGAGCAATTTCTAGTTTCCATAAAATTAATTAAATAGTTTTAGTAATTATATGTTCTGAAAACACTGGGGTTCTCTGCAGTTTCAACGACTTTTTTTTGTTTTTTTGGTGAAGTTTCACGAATGAATGCCGTCATTGTAGAGTTATCTGTATGATAAGTGACTTTATAACTAAGTGGAGATTATTTACTTTCTAGAAGCCACTATCTTCAATTTATATTACTAGTTTATATTATCAGTTTACAAGTTCTACGATTCGTTTTGGGCTAATTACATACGGCTAAAGTATTATTATAAATGGCTTGGATTCTGTTGACACTGCTGAAGTTTTTATGCTGTTTAATATGATGTGTCCATTTTTTTGGGGGGGGGGGGGGATTGTAACATGATTTTTTTTTGCTTCAAATATTTATTTGCAGAGCAAAAGCACTGGGGAACTCAGTTTCTTAACATCATTCATGAACTTTGGAGGCTCAATGGGTAAGACTGTATGGTTATTATGAGATTTGTTTTGCTTCTTGTGGGTGTTTGCAAATTAATGTTCTTATCCTTGTTTGTTGCAGTCAGAGTCTTTACCAGCATACAGGAAAATGCGCCAACTAGTGGTATCCTTGCTTCCTTATTTTCATTATTTTTATGTCCTTTCCTCATTGTCATCATCAATGCATGTAAGATAAGATTTTTGGGGTTGATGATATTGAGGTGAGATCTGTTTCATCACACACACACACGCATATGTATATTCTATATTTGTTGGTCTAAATGTAGTTCCTTGTTTACTGCCCTTTCTGATGTTTCCAGCTAGCCAGTTGGAAAACCTTTCTTTCTCATTTACTTCATGTCAGTTTTTTAGCTTCCTTCTGGTGAACCATTCACATTTTTTATACCATATTTTGCTAATTAAGTTGAACATTGGCTTTTGGAAATTGGCCCTATGGTGGTTTCTACCAAGTCTTCGATGTGCTCCAATGAAATAAATTTATTAGATTTGTGTCTATTCAAGCCTCATTCTTTAGTTTACGAATTTTAAAAATTGTGTCCTCCTTTTAGACTTGCCTCCTTTTATTCAACTCTTTAGCCGTAATCCATATTGAAGTGACTACTTTTTTTATTTTGTGATGTACACTAGCGTTGCTTATTGTGAATTCGTCTTTTAATATCTGAGATAATTATGACTGATTCCTTAATTCTTCTGAAGTCATACTGGGCTCTGTACTTGGTGTTGCAACAAATTTTACTATCTTGAGTCAGATAGTTATATACCAGAAACCTGGGGCTGGGAAGGAGAAGAAGACCAAATAGAATTCTATGTCATTTTATGCTGAGTTCTCAACTTTCAACGTCTAATAGGCAGGCAGGCTGTGTTTGGTTTCAAGGAGACTATTTTCGATTCTATTGTATTGATTGTACAATATTGGTTATCAGGCAGTAACTTAAAAGGAATGATTCAGGTTGTTATAGTTTCCTTCCTCATCATAATCGATAATATTGGTTTCAGTTATCGTATTTATTTTATAATAAAATGACTTGCACAAAAAGTTCTTGATGGCTGTCCATTCGGGTCCTATTATTGCATTAAGCATTGTGTTTGCTTTGATATTTACCATCACTGCCCCCTCTCCCATACTTTGTGCTTCCAATCTCCTCCTCCTGGCACATGCACGCTTTGCAGATGAATGCTCAACTCTTGCCGACTGTCATACTGCTTCTCATTTTAGACGACCATGTGTCCATTGCGGGTGACATTTTATTTAGACTGCGCCAATGGTGAGGTTAGTATATGGAAATTCTTTAAAAATATGGGGGTAAAAAGGTAATGAGAGGAGCATTTTTATCGTGTTCGGTAGATGACAAATAATTTCATTTAAAAAAAAAAAATATTCTCATATCTATGACAGTTCTCCTATCTCCATAGCTCCATTCCTGTACACATTCTCTCACTCCCCCCTCCTCCCCTCTTTTCTTTTTCTCGCTTCCTCCCATACCCATTTTCGTTTCGTACCAAGCAGGCCTTTACGGTGTTTTTGTCTAGGCCACCCAAGACTGATTTTGATTGAAATAGATAACTAAATTAGTGCTATTGGCTTTTCTTTTTAAAATAAATATAGGCTAATTAAAGAAAATTACTTATTGGTATAATTCTTAATATTGTAGTGATTTAATAAAAAGAAAAGGAAAGATGGATTAGATGGAGGGCTTTTCTCGTGTATTTGCCCCCTTACACGTCACTAATGACAGTAGCGGAATATGTACTCTTACTGTTAGCTTTGACAAAAACAAATTATTATCATTAGCCAATAATCATCAGTCATTTTGCCTGGTGTTCGCGTCCATTTCAAGTGCTCATCAAATTTGAATAGTTCAATTATTAAGTAGTTTGAACATGTACTCGATCAAAGCCAATGGAAGCCACGTCAACCTGAATGCCTAATATATACATCAATCGGGTGATTGAACAAGTTGACTTTCGCCTAAATAATTGTCCTGCTTACCAACATGACAATCGCAATTGCGAATTTTGCAGGCAGCGGCAGTTCGGCACCTTCCCAACAAGAGTTGGTTAGGTGAGAACTGAGAATCAAGCATAGAAATTACAGGCATGTCCAGGACGAGCTCATCACAGTGAAGACAGCACAAAAAGACAAGCGTCCAAGAGCACTTGATCACTACAGATTTTCTATTCACATAGAAACACAACGTTAATATTAACAGAACCAATAACCTGTGATCGTAAGGTTTTCTAGTGTCTTAAATACCAAGATTTAGCAATCCTCCTACTGATTAAAATGGGTCCTGAAATAAGTAACAGTTACCACAAGCCCCATTCACAAGCAGCAAGTACGGCCAGAAAGTAAATAATAAAATTTGGAATTGCAGAGACATTAATAAATTTGAGTCACATCTAAAAGTACCTAGACCTTATAAATGATAGTAAGATCAGTTCCTCCAAATACCTTCAATCCCAAATACAGTGATTATTATTTTGCACCAAACAAGCCATATAATTAAATGGGGCAGATAAGGAGGAAGGTGGATTTAAGACCAACAAAATAAAAAGAAAAGGAAGGTTATATCAAACAAAAATAGTAGTCCTGCTATCGCCTTTTATCTGAACATCGATTCTAGTAAATGCCACCACCTTCAGGCTTCAGCCGGGAGAGGTAACTCATGCCATACTCATGCAAAAACAGTCTATTAATCGTACAAGATATCAATTGCTTTGAAAAATAACCGCATAAATCGCGACGAAAAGGAAAAACCAAAAGGAAAAAGAAAACAGCACAAGAAACAGATGCCAACATAATTGCTAGAGCATCAAACCGCACGGCAATAGTTTTTTTACCAACCATTCTTCTCGCCCGTGAAAAAGCAGAAGTAAAGTATATCTTCTCTCATTAGATACAAAACATTTAACAAATTGTAGCAATGTAACACTTTTAGACATCGATCAGCCTCAACCTCCATGACAAAGAGGGTCCAGCTTCCCATCTATCTAATTGATAAGATGTACTGTCCTTGGGCAGCACCAGACACCAAAGAAATTTGGGAGTAAAAAAATGTGATTGTCACTTCCAGCTGTGAAGATTCAACTCAAAAAACAATCAACAGCACACAGCATGAATGAAAATTTAGATATAACGAGAGAAAATCAAGTGATACAACACAATGATGAAACTGAACAAAGGTTAGGATTGCTTTTGCTTTGGCATATTATTCAAGTTTCCGCGTTTAAACATGCCGGGAACTACTATTGCCACTTGCCCACCTTCTTAAAGTGCAAGCCACTAAACTCTTCCCAGACAAAAGTCCTAACCTTGACTTGAATGTAGATCGGCCAGAACTGCTGGATGCAATAGTGGCCGATGCTGCTGCTTGACTGGGGATTGGTTGAAATTCTCCGGCGTTATCCTGCGCTGCACCATCACTAGCACTGGCATCCTGCTGTTCAGTTTCGCCAGTATCTAGATTAACAGCAAGTGATGCCCTACTTAATCTCAACCAATCTGCACCTTCAAGTGTTACAGCCTTACACTTCTTAACCTTCACTTTCACTAAATTTGGGCATCCACTAGCTAGTGCTTCCATGCCATGATCAGAGACGGGGCAGCTCTTAATACAGAGTTTCTTCAGGGCTATACATTTTGCAGCAATGCACGATATCTCATCATCACCAACTGTATCACTTCCACATAGCGCCAGTCTCTCTAGATTATGGCAATTGGATGCCAGCATTTCCAAGCTCGCTTTAGTGGGATTAACACCAATAAGGACCAGTTCTTGCAGATTAGGGCAACATCTAGCAACTGCCATCAAACCTTCATCACCTATACGATTAGCCTTCCATCCATCGATATGAAGTTTACGTAGTAGCTTACACCGATCAGCTATGGCAGCAAGCCCTAAGTTTGTGCACTCAGGGGTCTTGACAAGATGCAATATTTCTAGATTCGAACAGTTCGAGATTGCCACGAGGCCGATATCACTAATCTGGAGCCTCTCAAGGTGGACTTCAACCATACTTGGCACTCCGTCCGCTAGAAGTTTAAAAAGCTTATCCCAATCACCAGAGCACCTGAAAAGCTTCAAAGTCCTTAGATTCTTTGAGCCGAGAATAAGAGACCCAAAACACTGTCCATTGTAAAGCTCTTTCAAGCAAAGAGTTTTAAGGGATGACGCTGCGACAACCGGGTCCAATTGGTTCAGCAGCAGCTGCATCGGTAATTCCGCGGAGACGCTTCACTGATAACTCTTCGAGAGCCGGACAATTATCGAGCACTGCGTTCATCCCCTTGGATCCGAAAGTGCAAGATCCACAGGAAAGCTTCTTCAAACCCTTGCAGTTCTTGGCAAAGGCCCCCATGCCAGCATCCGTGAGTTCACGGCAGGCCCGGAGTTTTAAGCGGGTCAGATTAGGGCATCGTTCAGAAATGAGGAGAAGCGCCTCGTCCCCAATGCTCACAGATCTACGGTCGCATTTTAAAGCGAGCTTCGTGACGGAATCGAAACGAGAGAAAAGTGAAGGAATAACGGGGAGGAGATCCGATGGTGCGTTGAGGGAGAGACGGGGACGGCTCTGGCCCTCGATCCTGAGCCACCGCCGGCATACCAGAGAGCAGCGGTTGCGGTCGGCGGAGCTCAGCGACTGAAAAATGCAAGCCAGGCACTCATCGGGAAGATCAGAGATGAAGTCAGGGACGGAATCGACAACCTCATGAAAGGAATCGTCGCAGTCATCGGCGAGCATCGGAGAAACCAGGGCCGTTGATCTGGTCTTGGAGCGGGAGCCGTGAGAATTTTGGCGACGGCACGCAATTGCGGGCGTGGACGTTGCCTGGCCCATCCACGGCGATTTCTGGGAAAGACGGAGGAGATGAGCAGCCACAATCTCAGTGGAGCTCGGCGGAGGGAAAGGCAGAGGTTCTCATGTCGCGGAGCGCGGGTTCCAATTTTCCGAGACGGACATGAACGCAGATTTCATTCCGCCTTTCTGGAGTCTGTCAAGCTTTCGTCGGTCTTGAAATTTTTCAAAAAAAGCAATATCCCGTGCGGACCAGCTCACGGGACTAATGACATGGCCCCTCCCTCACATTGGCGACTTCTATTTTATTTTTAATTAAATATGAGGATTTTTGTGGTGAGTACACGTGTAAGTATGAGAAAAATTTTCCAGATAAGGAAGTGGGTAATCAATATGGTTGTTACGCCGTGCAGGCACGTCATTCACTGAAATAGACCATTTTATATGTACAAATAAAAAAATATTGAAACATAACACAGGCACGTAATGCAGGTGGATAAGCCTTGAACGTTGAACTATCAAATCAGCCCTTCCCTTGTTGAAGATCACACACGTTTCTGCAATCTTCTGCGCACAAAACAGATCATCATCGCCTCTTACCATCAGTTTCAATATGCACGATAACTGACGTCCAATATTGAATCTACAGCAAGATGTGAACAAAATTTGATCTTCGGCAAGTTTGAGGCCCGAATTCTACCGTAGCATGCAGCTTTCATATCAGTTGCAAGCATCAGCGATGATGTTGAGGATGATGCTTTCTTTTTTAATGTTTAAAACGACACTAATTCAATCTTATCAGATCATATAATAATCATCGCCTGCCTATTTTTATGTCGTTATTTAATCTGTAGTCAATTAATGAGACAGGCACGCATTAGGAGATCCCTAAATATGGTACCTGTTCATCCTGTTTAAAACTAGAGGTCCAGAGGCACTAAAAAGGAGTCCAGAGTCAAGCTAAATGGGCCTAGCCCAGAATAGTTTGGTCCAATTTCTCAGAACCGAAAGCCCAAAAAATATGAATAAAATGGGGGAGATAATATTTGGTGTCTAACCGATTCCTCGAAGAAAATAAACTGAAATGGCAGCTTGTCTTCTTCTCAGTGGAATTCAGGGGCTTAACTACCAAGGGATCACCGGCGGAATCGGTGCGAGACCTCATCCGGTATGCCGCAGTATAGCATATTGGCGACAAGCAGAAGAGAAAGTGAGTGGTGTTAATATGGGGAGTCTGAGAGCTAACTCGCCGACGCCAAGCCCAAGGGAGGCGACGTGGGATTATCGGAAATGGAGAAACAAAGAAGCGGAGATCCTCAGGGACATTGAGCCTATCCTTCTGCTCACCAAGCATATTCTTCACTCACCTAGGTAGGTAAAACATTCCTCACGCCATGATGCCTCAATCATTCTCTTTCTCAATTCCCTCTCCCTGACTTCTCAGTTGATTTCCTTAGTTAGGTACATGGATGGGAGAGACTGACTGTTGAGGATGAGAAAGCTGTGGCTGATAACCTTCTTGCCTACCATCCACGTTCCAAGATAAAGTTGCATGTGGCATTCAATCCATTATGGTAAGCTTTTCACTGCAATAGTATAACTTTGCTTTCATTTCCTGTGTAAGCACCAAGCAGAAATATATAGCCATGCTCGTTTCTTTTTAATTTTATTAATTAATTAATGCCACGTCACTGATTACTTTCCAATAGATTATAGAATGTCGGTTTATTTACAACCTAGTTGCTTGTATTTGGTTCAGAATATGCTAGCTATGAGTAACGTTACCACTTCTATAGGAACATCCACGGGATCAGCTGTGCCATCTTTCTCTCTGAATACTTTCAGCTTTATTTAATTCCGAGGCCAACTTTGGTGGGACCTATAACATTCTCATTATGGTGTGCTTTGACTACATTCCAGTGCAGTGACTGAATTTTTGTTATTTTATTTGTTGTCTCGAATTGGCCCAAGTATGATTTTATATTCATAGTTTGAGTGATAAAGCATATAATCTGCTATAATGCTGATACCCGGTTCTACATGGTCATGCTGCCAGTAAGTATTAGATGTAGGCCTTACCTCTGCCTTTGATGACTGTATATTAAGGGGGAAAAAAACTTCATCTTATGAACTCGAGCTACAAAATATGCCGAATGCTCGTTAGCGTCTTGGCATTAGTCCGTACTTTATCCTTGATATTTGATGGGGAAATCTTTGTGACTATATTCTGTATGGTTCAATCGTTCGATGTTCTTCCTTTCTGAATGAACCCTCAAAAATGTTGCTAGAATAGGAAAAGGCAGAAAAAATGGCGACAA
>NW_021637099.1:0-67147 GCF_004799145.2 Neltuma alba
AAATAAATAAACGAGAGACTCAAGTGATAAAAACGTAAGCTCGACTTAAGGCGATGCTCTGTAGGACTAAGTGGTCTTATTCTATTTACTGTGGATCATCATGCAAATGCATATATGATCTGATACGAGTAGGCCAACCATCCAATAGGTGGTGTGTGTAACTGATTTTCCAATGCTCAAGTGGATAAGACTCTGGGCAAAGGCTTGAGGTCCATTCCTTTTAAACAGAAGATTAAATCCAGCGGTATGCTTCCTTAGCTGCTAGCTTGATTGGTTTTGTACTTGATATTAAATGATCAGGACAGAGTGGGTTGTGTAATATTCTGACTTCTGAGGACTGAGATGAGTTTGCCATTTGCTGCCAACTAGCCACCGTCAACTACCATCTCCAGCCACTACCGGCTACCACTGACCATCATCGGACATCATCACTGGTTGCCGCCTTGGTCGCCGCCACTAACCAATATTGACTGCTACCATTGTCTTTTGTCGGCCATCTTGGTTAACAGCCATAAAAATATGCCGGATGAGTGGAGGAAAAGCATTTTAGTTCCTATTTACAAGAATAAAGGAGACATTCAAAACTGTGCAAGCTACAGGGGGATAAAACTTATGAGTCATACAATGAAGTTGTGGGAAAAAGTGATGGAATATAGATTGAGGTTGGAGACTTCTATTTCGGAAAACCAATTTGGATTTATGCCAGGGAGATCCACATCGGAAGCAATCTATTTACTAAGGGGGTTAATGGAGAGATATAGAAGTAAAAGAAGAGATTTACATATGGTTTTTATTGACCTGGAAAAGGCTTATGATCGTGTGCCAAGAGAAGTATTGTGGAAGGCTTTGGAAAAGAAAAGTGTACGGGTTGCGTATATCAAAGTCATACAAGATATGTATGAGGCGGTAACTACCAGTGTAAGGACGCCTGGGGGGGAGACAAAGGACTTTCCTATTAATATTGGCCTACATCAGGGATCCTCTCTGAGTCCGTACTTGTTCAACATTGTTCTGGATGTTCTAACTAAACCTGTTCAAGAAAGAATCCCTAAGTCCATGCTCTTCGCGGATGATATAGTTCTTATGGCGGAATCAAAAGAAGAGATTAACACTAGTTTGGAGTTATGGAGAAGGACTTTGGAGTCGAAAGGTTTCCGTTTGAGCAGGAACAAAACAGAATATATGCATTGTGATTTTGAAGGGAGGCAAGGTAATAGGGATTTGGAGGTGAGGATGGGAGAGCAAATTATTCCTCAAGTATCAAAGTTTAAATACCTAGGATCCATTATACAGGAGGATGGGGAAATTGATGGAGACATTTCTCATAGAATACAAGCTGGCTGGTTAAAGTGGAGGAAAGCTACCAGAGTTATTTGCGATAAGAAGGTACCTGAGAAACTTAAAGGAAAATTTTATCGGACTGCTATAAGACCAGCTATGATGTATGGTAGTGAATGTTGGGCAATAAAAGGAAAACAAGAGCACAAAGTCGGAGTAGCAGAAATGAGGATGTTGAGATGGATGTGTGGTCATACAAGAAAAGATAGGATTCGAAATGAAAAGATCAGGACAAGAGTCGGTGTGGCACCTATCCAAGAGAAAATGGTTGAAAATCGCTTAAGATGGTTTGAACATGTGCAGAGAAGGCCTTTGGAGGCCCCGGTGAGGAGGGTGGATCAAACAAGATGGAGTCCCATAAAAAGAGGCAGGGGAAGACCGAGAAGAACGCTGAATGAGGTCATTGAACGAGACCTCCTAATCAACAACATATCTAAGGATTGGGTTGTTGACAGAGCACGATGGCGTCGTGTGATTCATGTAGCCGACCCCACCTAGTGGGATAAGGCTTGTTGTTGTTTGTTTGCTTGGTTAACAGCCATAGTCATTGGTCAGCTATGATTGACCACCTCCATTAGCCATTTTTATTCGCAGCCACCGCTGCCCACTTCTTTTACCCAACTCTAAAACTGCTTTTAAAGTAACATAAACAGATTTTTTTTTTTGGGGTATCATTTTAAAAAAAACAGCTTGACAAAAAGTGGTTTACAAAATAGGTTTAAACAAAATCAAACAAGCCTTAGAATTCTTATTCTGCTTTCATAAAATAAGCTAGCACCGTTCATAAAGATCGACAAGTAAGTTGGATGATGTGTTAAAAACTTGCAATGGCATATCAAGAGTTCAACCGAGGGAGAAAATCTCCTGGGGCATTTTAGTTGTGCGCTTTAACGGCCCATCTCTCATCCAAGCCCTTCGGGTATGAACTCATATATGGGCCTAATTTGGGCTTTGGTAGTGCCCTGCCTGTCTATGTTCTCGTTATCGTTGCTTGATGTTTATTTGTTTGTGAATCTTTGAGCTCGTCGATCGGCGGCGCGGAAGAAGGGCGAAGATGAAATGATCGAAGCAGTGCTGCTGGTTTTTCCTCCGAGGCAGGGAATTTCAATATTTTTACTTTTATATTTTTCTCGACATTCTTAGACTCACCATCATTACAAATTTCGTTTTTCAAATGAAAGTATTTTTATAACTCTTTTTTCTGATTAAAAATATAAGCAGTACTTTTATTTACCTTTGTTCCCTACTCTTCTTGTTCTGTAAAAAAATTTATAAGAATTTTTGTCATTCATCTAACTATAAGTATTTTTTTAAAAATAATTAACAGTACTCTATAACAAGAATCAGAGCATTAAATTTGATGTGAGAGTTCATTACGAGGCTTGTCTGGCCTACAGGGTAAAATTAAAATGTACGACTTCCAGGCCCTAAACAATTTACGTAAATTATTTCTTATAAATAAGTCTGAGTTGGTATTACATTTTTTTCCGATAAATTTGAGTAGTTAATCAATTTTAACGCTCTTGATTGGTTAAACAATATTTATATGTTGGATCAGAGGTTGTACATGCAATTATATCCAGTAAGAGTCAGAATTCTACTGGCTTCGAGAATAACTTATCATTAATTAATAGGAATAGTTAATCTCTGGATATTTATAATTTTATTTGATTTTCAATTAAATCCTTATAAAATTTTTTAATCAAATCTTTTTACTTTCATGTATTTTTAATTAAGTTCTTCTATTTTTTTTATCATGTCCTTATAGTTTTACTTATTTTTTAATTAGAGGTGTTTAATTTGTTTCGTCCCGGTCCTAGTGAGTTCGGGATGGGACGGAACAAACAAAATTTCGGGACGATATAGTAACCGGGATCCTGTCCCGTCCCGGGTTTTTTTTTAAATTATTTATTAATAATTATTATTAAATTATTCAATTTATTGATTAATAATAACTCTTATTTCTATGGTGATTTGTAGCTCTTAACTCTTAAGTTGTAGTATTATATCAACAAAACCTCATTCCTCAATAAAATAATTCATAAAGTCATTATATAATGTTTTTTTAGGGTATTTTTTTTATAGTATTAATTTTACACTTTTTTATACTATATAACTGAGTTTTCTATATAATATTTTTTTATAATGTTTTTATCTTTAAAAGTCCAATAAAAAATAAGTATTATAACAACAAAATTTATATAAAAAATTATAATTTTTTTTTAAAAAAAGGGAATCGGGACCGGATAGGACATGGGACAAAATCCTTGTCTCATCCCTGTTTACCGGGACAGGACCGGGACAGGCCTGTCCAGGTCCCGTCCCATCCCGTGAACACCCCTATTTTTAATTAGGTCTTTTCTAGTATTAAAAAAATTATTTATTAACTTTATTCTTTAAACTTAATTTTATTTTTAAATTAATAATTATATAATTAGACAAAATAATTAATATAATCATGTAATAATTAATTATTAATCATAATAATCAATTATAATTAACTATAAATTATTTATAACTATATTCTAATTTTAAAATTTTTTATTATTATAATGTGAATTTTATAGTTATAAAAATCAGAATTGAAAAATAAATAATATATATGCTTAGCTAAAAATTTAAAATAATATTAACATAATATTATTATAATAATTTCTTATTTATAAAATATTATTATTTATAAAATAAAGAATAAAAACTACAAGAACGTAATTAAAAATAAGGTAAAACAATCAGGGTTTGATAAAAAAAAATATAAAGACCTGATTAAAGATATGTGAAATTATAAAGATATGGTAAAAAAAATTATAGAAATCTGATTAAAAATTAAAACTATAAGTACTTGCATATTAATTATTTTTAATTAATATTTCTAATATTATGTTAGTTAATTTTTACGAGGGTCAATATTTCCGCGCCAATACATCCTTTTTCTTTTATGGGCCAAAATCTTCTTTCCAAATGGATTTCCCGGCACTAGGCAGATATTTGAGGCTTCGATAACCGTCGTCCGAAGCCATTCACAGGGCAAAGTAGGTGCTACAGTGTTAGATTGTTTGGGGGAATTGCTTGTGAGAGCATGGATTATCTGGGGATTGATGTGAGCTGTGCCGTGGGATCTCTCCGCCATGGCCACTTTCCAGACAAGGACTGCTTGCTACCTCTTATTTCCAAGCTTCTCGGCTATGCCATCGTTGCCGCTTCCACTACTGTCAAACTTCCCCAGGTACGCCCGTCTTTTTTCATTCTTCTCAGTAGCCTATTTTCACAGTGATCGGAAACCCTAGAACCCACGCTGATCCTCTTATTGGATCTCTTACAAGTTTCGCCGATGATATTTGCCCTTAACTTTCAATTGTGATTACTGAACGGTATGGACAACGTTGTGGCCTCTATTTCAGTAGTTAATATTGCGATCTGTTTCCTGAACGATAAATCATTAGTGGTATAGCGGACGTGTCTCTCAGAAACTGCTGTACTGAGCAATTATTTTATTCATCGCATTAGTGTATCTTTGTCCTTATTTGTTCCTAATATTGACTTGGTGCTGCCGGGGCGGTCTTTAGATTTTGCTGCTAAGAATTGCTTAACCAAGTCTAGTTTTTCCAGGCAAGATTTCCAACTATCTTCAATATTATGAAATGCAGATCTTAAAAATTCTGAATCATAAAAGTGTGAGAGGCCTTAGCATGATATCTTTTGAGCTGGAAGTTGTTGGCTATACCATAGCACTAGCTTACTGTCTTCACAAAGGGCTTCCTTTTTCAGCTTATGGGGAGCTATTGTTTCTTTTAATCCAAGGTGCACTAACATTTTCCGCAATTTTACTTGCACATATTTCTCATATATCCTTGCTTCCATTGATCCTGCCCATTACTATTTAATATTATGTATACACAACTGTCATGTAGTTATGATGTAATACTCTTAGAGACAGATCTGACGTTCTGAAATTAGTGTAGAATACTAGACTAGGATTCATGTCATGAATCAGCATGTTACACAACGTGCATATTTGGAAAGCTCTTCTTCGTCATGAATTGCTTTCTTGTGCATTGACATTGTCAATGGAATCTGACATGCTTCCTTCTATTCTTGTCTGATACAGCTTTAGTTTTGGTTGCTATAATCTACTACTTTTCTCAACCATTGGGTGCCAAAACATGGATCCGGGCGTTACTGTATCCTACTTGCCTGCAAAGGCACCAAGTTCTTATCTGCTCATTCTGCAAGATAAATGAATATGCGCAACCTTGTCCTTGATACATGGTTTTCAGATATTGTGCTGTAGCGCCCACTATCTTGGCTGGTCAAATCAATCCTCTTCTCTTTGAAGCTCTCTATGTGAGTAGTAAACGCTTATGCACTGGAATTTTCATCACTTTAAAGTCGTGTGCTTACGTATTGTATATTTCTCTACTTCTGTTTTAAATTTTTTATGTCCATATTTCCTAATGTGGATATGATGTTATCTGTTGCAGGCATCCCAGCATGCAGTTTTCCTCTTTGCCAGGATCCCGCAAATATGGAAAAACTTTTCTGTAAGTGGAGCCATAAATTGGAGAGCAATTTCTAGTTTCCATAAAATTAATTAAATAGTTTTAGTAATTATATGTTCTGAAAACACTGGGGTTCTCTGCAGTTTCAACGACTTTTTTTTGTTTTTTTTGGTGAAGTTTCACGAATGAATGCCGTCATTGTAGAGTTATCTGTATGATAAGTGACTTTATAACTAAGTGGAGATTATTTACTTTCTAGAAGCCACTATCTTCAATTTATATTACTAGTTTTATTATCAGTTTACAAGTTCTACGATTCGTTTTGGGCTAATTACATACGGCTAAAGTATTATTATAAATGGCTTGGATTCTGTTGACACTGCTGAAGTTTTTATGCTGTTTAATATGATGTGTCCATTTTTTTGGGGGGGGGGGGGGATTGTAACATGATTTTTTTTTGCTTCAAATATTTATTTGCAGAGCAAAAGCACTGGGGAACTCAGTTTCTTAACATCATTCATGAACTTTGGAGGCTCAATGGGTAAGACTGTATGGTTATTATGAGATTTGTTTTGCTTCTTGTGGGTGTTTGCAAATTAATGTTCTTATCCTTGTTTGTTGCAGTCAGAGTCTTTACCAGCATACAGGAAAATGCGCCAACTAGTGGTATCCTTGCTTCCTTATTTTCATTATTTTTATGTCCTTTCCTCATTGTCATCATCAATGCATGTAAGATAAGATTTTTGGGGTTGATGATATTGAGGTGAGATCTGTTTCATCACACACACACACGCATATGTATATTCTATATTTGTTGGTCTAAATGTAGTTCCTTGTTTACTGCCCTTTCTGATGTTTCCAGCTAGCCAGTTGGAAAACCTTTCTTTCTCATTTACTTCATGTCAGTTTTTTAGCTTCCTTCTGGTGAACCATTCACATTTTTTATACCATATTTTGCTAATTAAGTTGAACATTGGCTTTTGGAAATTGGCCCTATGGTGGTTTCTACCAAGTCTTCGATGTGCTCCAATGAAATAAATTTATTAGATTTGTGTCTATTCAAGCCTCATTCTTTAGTTTACGAATTTTAAAAATTGTGTCCTCCTTTTAGACTTGCCTCCTTTTATTCAACTCTTTAGCCGTAATCCATATTGAAGTGACTACTTTTTTTATTTTTGTGATGTACACTAGCGTTGCTTATTGTGAATTCGTCTTTTAATATCTGAGATAATTATGACTGATTCCTTAATTCTTCTGAAGTCATACTGGGCTCTGTACTTGGTGTTGCAACAAATTTTACTATCTTGAGTCAGATAGTTATATACCAGAAACCTGGGGCTGGGAAGGAGAAGAAGACCAAATAGAATTCTATGTCATTTTATGCTGAGTTCTCAACTTTCAACGTCTAATAGGCAGGCAGGCTGTGTTTGGTTTCAAGGAGACTATTTTCGATTCTATTGTATTGATTGTACAATATTGGTTATCAGGCAGTAACTTAAAAGGAATGATTCAGGTTGTTATAGTTTCCTTCCTCATCATAATCGATAATATTGGTTTCAGTTATCGTATTTATTTTATAATAAAATGACTTGCACAAAAAGTTCTTGATGGCTGTCCATTCGGGTCCTATTATTGCATTAAGCATTGTGTTTTGCTTTGATATTTACCATCACTGCCCCCTCTCCCATACTTTGTGCTTCCAATCTCCTCCTCCTGGCACATGCACGCTTTGCAGATGAATGCTCAACTCTTGCCGACTGTCATACTGCTTCTCATTTTAGACGACCATGTGTCCATTGCGGGTGACATTTTATTTAGACTGCGCCAATGGTGAGGTTAGTATATGGAAATTCTTTAAAAATATGGGGGTAAAAAGGTAATGAGAGGAGCATTTTTATCGTGTTCGGTAGATGACAAATAATTTCATTTAAAAAAAAAATATTCTCATATCTATGACAGTTCTCCTATCTCCATAGCTCCATTCCTGTACACATTCTCTCACTCCCCCCTCCTCCCCTCTTTTCTTTTTCTCGCTTCCTCCCATACCCATTTTCGTTTCGCACCAAGCAGGCCTTTACGGTGTTTTTGTCTAGGCCACCCAAGACTGATTTTGATTGAAATAGATAACTAAATTAGTGCTATTGGCTTTTCTTTTTAAAATAAATATAGGCTAATTAAAGAAAATTACTTATTGGTATAATTCTTAATATTGTAGTGATTTAATAAAAAGAAAAGGAAAGATGAATTAGATGGAGGGCTTTTCTCGTGTATTTGCCCCCTTACACGTCACTAATGACAGTAGCGGAATATGTACTCTTACTGTTAGCTTTGACAAAAACAAATTATTATCATTAGCCAATAATCATCAGTCATTTTGCCTGGTGTTCGCGTCCATTTCAAGTGCTCATCAAATTTGAATAGTTCAATTATTAAGTAGTTTGAACATGTACTCGATCAAAGCCAATGGAAGCCACGTCAACCTGAATGCCTAATATATACATCAATCGGGTGATTGAACAAGTTGACTTTCGCCTAAATAATTGTCCTGCTTACCAACATGACAATCGCAATTGCGAATTTTGCAGGCAGCGGCAGTTCGGCACCTTCCCAACAAGAGTTGGTTAGGTGAGAACTGAGAATCAAGCATAGAAATTACAGGCATGTCCAGGACGAGCTCATCACAGTGAAGACAGCACAAAAAGACAAGCGTCCAAGAGCACTTGATCACTACAGATTTTCTATTCACATAGAAACACAACGTTAATATTAACAGAACCAATAACCTGTGATCGTAAGGTTTTCTAGTGTCTTAAATACCAAGATTTAGCAATCCTCCTACTGATTAAAATGGGTCCTGAAATAAGTAACAGTTACCACAAGCCCCCATTCACAAGCAGCAAGTACGGCCAGAAAGTAAATAATAAAATTTGGAATTGCAGAGACATTAATAAATTTGAGTCACATCTAAAAGTACCTAGACCTTATAATGATAGTAAGATCAGTTCCTCCAAATACCTTCAATCCCAAATACAGTGATTATTATTTTGCACCAAACAAGCCATATAATTAAATGGGGCAGATAAGGAGGAAGGTGGATTTAAGACCAACAAAATAAAAAGAAAAGGAAGGTTATATCAAACAAAAATAGTAGTCCTGCTATCGCCTTTTATCTGAACATCGATTCTAGTAAATGCCACCACCTTCAGGCTTCAGCCGGGAGAGGTAACTCATGCCATACTCATGCAAAAACAGTCTATTAATCGTACAAGATATCAATTGCTTTGAAAAATAACCGCATAAATCGCGACGAAAAGGAAAAACCAAAAGGAAAAAGAAAACAGCACAAGAAACAGATGCCAACATAATTGCTAGAGCATCAAACCGCACGACAATAGTTTTTTTACCAACCATTCTTCTCGCCCGTGAAAAAGCAGAAGTAAAGTATATCTTCTCTCATTAGATACAAAACATTTAACAAATTGTAGCAATGTAACACTTTTAGACATCGATCAGCCTCAACCTCCATGACAAAGAGGGTCAGCTTCCCATCTATCTAATTGATAAGATGTACTGTCCTTGGGCAGCACCAGCCACCAAAGAAATTTGGGAGTAAAAAAATGTGATTGTCACTTCCAGCTGTGAAGATTCAACTCAAAAAACAATCAACAGCACACAGCATGAATGAAATTTAGATATAACGAGAGAAAATCAAGTGATACAACACAATGATGAAACTGAACAAAGGTTAGGATTGCTTTTGCTTTGGCATATTATTCAAGTTTCCGCGTTTAAACATGCCGGGAACTACTATTGCCACTTGCCCACCTTCTTAAAGTGCAAGCCACTAAACTCTTCCCAGACAAAAGTCCTAACCTTGACTTGAATGTAGATCGGCCAGAACTGCTGGATGCAATAGTGGCCGATGCTGCTGCTTGACTGGGGATTGGTTGAAATTCTCCGGCGTTATCCTGCGCTGCACCATCACTAGCACTGGCATCCTGCTGTTCAGTTTCGCCAGTATCTAGATTAACAGCAAGTGATGCCCTACTTAATCTCAACCAATCTGCACCTTCAAGTGTTACACCCTTACACTTCTTAACCTTCACTTTCACTAAATTTGGGCATCCACTAGCTAGTGCTTCCATGCCATGATCAGAGACGGGGCAGCTCTTAATACAGAGTTTCTTCAGGGCTATACATTTTGCAGCAATGCACGATATCTCATCATCACCAACTGTATCACTTCCACATAGCGCCAGTCTCTCTAGATTATGGCAATTGGATGCCAGCATTTCCAAGCTCGCTTTAGTGGGATTAACACCAATAAGGACCAGTTCTTGCAGATTAGGGCAACATCTAGCAACTGCCATCAAACCTTCATCACCTATACGATTAGCCTTCCATCCATCGATATGAAGTTTACGTAGTAGCTTACACCGATCAGCTATGGCAGCAAGCCCTAAGTTTGTGCACTCAGGGGTCTTGACAAGATGCAATATTTCTAGATTCGAACAGTTCGAGATTGCCACGAGGCCGATATCACTAATCTGAAGCCTCTCAAGGTGGACTTCAACCATACTTGGCACTCCGTCCGCTAGAAGTTTAAAAAGCTTATCCCAATCACCAGAGCACCTGAAAAGCTTCAAAGTCCTTAGATTCTTTGAGCCGAGAATAAGAGACCCAAAACACTGTCCATTGTAAAGCTCTTTCAAGCAAAGAGTTTTAAGGGATGACGCTGCGACACCGGGTCCAATTGGTTCAGCAGCAGCTGCATCGGTAATTCCGCGGAGACGCTTCACTGATAACTCTTCGAGAGCCGGACAATTATCGAGCACTGCGTTCATCCCCTTGGATCCGAAAGTGCAAGATCCACAGGAAAGCTTCTTCAAACCCTTGCAGTTCTTGGCAAAGGCCCCCATGCCAGCATCCGTGAGTTCACGGCAGGCCCGGAGTTTTAAGCGGGTCAGATTAGGGCATCGTTCAGAAATGAGGAGAAGCGCCTCGTCCCCAATGCTCACAGATCTACGGTCGCATTTTAAAGCGAGCTTCGTGACGGAATCGAAACGAGAGAAAAGTGAAGGAATAACGGGGAGGAGATCCGATGGTGCGTTGAGGGAGAGACGGTGACGGCTCTGGCCCTCGATCCTGAGCCACCGCCGGCATACCAGAGAGCAGCGGTTGCGGTCGGCGGAGCTCAGCGACTGAAAAATGCAAGCCAGGCACTCATCGGGAAGATCAGAGATGAAGTCAGGGACGGAATCGACAACCTCATGAAAGGAATCGTCGCAGTCATCGGCGAGCATCGGAGAAACCAGGGCCGTTGATCTGGTCTTGGAGCGGGAGCCGTGAGAATTTTGGCGACGGCACGCAATTGCGGGCGTGGACGTTGCCTGGCCCATCCACGGCGATTTCTGGGAAAGACGGAGGAGATGAGCAGCCACAATCTCAGTGGAGCTCGGCGGAGGGAAAGGCAGAGGTTCTCATGTCGCGGAGCGCGGGTTCCAAATTTTCCGAGACGGACATGAACGCAGATTTCATTCCGCCTTTCTGGAGTCTGTCAAGCTTTCGTCGGTCTTGAAATTTTTCAAAAAAGCAATATCCCGTGCGGACCAGCTCACGGGACTAATGACATGGCCCCTCCCTCACATTGGCGACTTCTATTTTTATTTTTAATTAAATATGAGGATTTTTGTGGTGAGTACACGTGTAAGTATGAGAAAAATTTTCCAGATAAGGAAGTGGGTAATCAATACGGTTGTTACGCCGTGCAGGCACGTCATTCACTGAAATAGACCATTTTATATGTACAAATAAAAAAATATTGAAACATAACACAGGCACGTAATGCAGGTTGGATAAGCCTTGAACGTTGAACTATCAAATCAGCCCTTCCCTTGTTGAAGATCACACACGTTTCTGCAATCTTCTGCGCACAAAACAGATCATCATCGCCTCTTACCATCAGTTTCAATATGCACGATAACTGACGTCCAATATTGAATCTACAGCAAGATGTGAACAAAATTTGATCTTCGGCAAGTTTGAGGCCCGAATTCTACCGTAGCATGCAGCTTTCATATCAGTTGCAAGCATCAGCGATGATGTTGAGGATGATGCTTTCTTTTTTAATGTTAAAACGACACTAATTCAATCTTATCAGATCATATAATAATCATCGCCTGCCTATTTTTATGTCGTTATTTAATCTGTAGTCAATTAATGAGACAGGCACGCATTAGGAGATCCCTAAATATGGTACCTGTTCATCCTGTTTAAAACTAGAGGTCCAGAGGCACTAAAAAGGAGTCCAGAGTCAAGCTACATGGGCCTAGCCCAGAATAGTTTGGTCCAATTTTTCAGAACCCAAAGCCCAAAAAATATGAATAAAATGGGGGAGATAATATTTGGTGTCTAACCGATTCCTTGAAGAAAATAAACTGAAATGGCAGCTCGTCTTCTTCTCAGTGGAATTCAGGGGCTTAACTACCAAGGGATCACCGGCGGAATCGGTGCGAGACCTCATCCGGTATGCCGCAGTATAGCATATTGGCGACAAGCAGAAGAGAAAGTGAGTGGTGTTAATATGGGGAGTCTGAGAGCTAACTCGCCGACGCCAAGCCCAAGGGAGGCGACGTGGGATTATCGGAAATGGAGAAACAAAGAAGCGGAGATCCTCAGGGACATTGAGCCTATCCTTCTGCTCACCAAGCATATTCTTCACTCACCTAGGTAGGTAAAACATTCCTCACGCCATGCTGCCTCAATCATTCTCCTTTCTCAATTCCCTCTCCCTGACTTCTCAGTTGATTTCCTTAGTTAGGTACATGGATGGGGAGAGACTGACTGTTGAGGATGAGAAAGCTGTGGCTGATAACCTTCTTGCCTACCATCCACGTTTCCAAGATAAAGTTGCATGTGGCATTCAATCCATTATGGTAAGCTTTTCACTGCAATAGTATAACTTTGCTTTCATTTCCTTGTGTAAGCCACCAAGCAGAAATATATAGCCATGCTCGTTTCTTTTTAATTTTATTAATTAATTAATGCCACGTCACTGATTACTTTCCAGTAGATTATAGAATGTCGGTTTATTTACAACCTAGTTGCTTGTATTTGGTTCAGAATATGCTAGCTATGAGTAACGTTACCACTTCTATAGGAACATCCACGGGATCAGCTGTGCCATCTTTCTCTCTGAATACTTTCAGCTTTATTTAATTCCGAGGCCAACTTTGGTGGGACCTATAACATTCTCATTATGGTGTGCTTTGACTCTACATTCCAGTGCAGTGACTGAATTTTTGTTATTTTTATTTTGTTGTCTCGAATTGGCCCAAGTATGATTTTATATTTCATAGTTTGAGTGATAAAGCATATAATCTGCTATAATGCTGATACCCGGTTCTACATGGTCATGCTGCCAGTAAGTATTAGATGTAGGCCTTACCTCTGCCTTTGATGACTGTATATTAAGGGGGGAAAAAACTTCATCTTATGAACTCGAGCTACAAAATATGCCGAATGCTCGTTAGCGTCTCTTGGCATTAGTCCGTACTTTATCCTTGATATTTGATGGGGAAATCTTTGTGGACTATATTCTGTATGGTTCAATCGTTCGATGTTCTTCCTTTCTGAATGAACCCTCAAAATGTTGCTAGTAATGTAGGAAAAGGCAGAAAAAATGGCGACAATCATGAAATTCCTTTGTTGCAAATTCTGCAAATTGGATTAAATGTCATCAAACGAAACTAGGATGTCTTCAGAAATGATGCTATAATGAGCAATTTCATGACAACACCAACTAGGTATCACTTCGATTAGATTAAATGCATTGAAATACGCTGCCTATAGACATATCAAGAGAGGAAAGTAATTGTGCGTAAAAATATGTAGCTATACTTAATTGCATTGAGGTTTAAGCCGTCACTGATACATAGATTACTCTCTCGGGCTATTCTAGGAGTTCTACCATGAACTTTTCTGGCGTTAACCGTAATCCTTGTTTTCCAAATATCATGTACTGCTCATGTAGTTTTACATCGAGTGGCACCCCCGCACCAAGATTATTGAGCTTGAGCAAATCCTTCTTATTATATAAAAGAGTTGCTCTGTTTCTTTTTCAAAGTGGCCAGCAAGTGCAGTGGTATATTTGACTTGTGTTCTTGCAGGTTGATCGACATCCGCAATATCAAAACTCAAGGTGTCTTTTTGTTGTAAGAACTGATGGTGGCTGGATAGACTTCTCCTACCAGAAGTGCCTTCGGGAATACATCAGACTTAAGTACCCAGCTCATGCCCAAAGATTT
Organism: Neltuma alba; assembly: GCF_004799145.2. NCBI lineage: Eukaryota > Viridiplantae > Streptophyta > Magnoliopsida > Fabales > Fabaceae > Neltuma > Neltuma alba. The sequence continues at coordinate 14,144 of NW_021637099.1, forward strand.
ATTCGGGAACATTTTAAGCGTGAGAGTAGTTAATTACGTATGTATTGCAACTTGACTACTAATTAGAAATTGGCGAATTGTTGACTTGAAGTTTCAGGCACGGAAACCAGAAAATGATGTTTAAGCGCCAATGTCATGTTTTATTCTGCGTTGCTTTTCAGTTTCTCTTTCGCTCTCTGGAGGCGCGAGGCTTCCGAGTTAACAGACTTTTCAATTTGCCGCTGCTATCATTTGTTATTAAGAACTAATTAAACCGCTCTTCAAATTTTTTTTTTCCCCAGAGGTTGGGGGGGGGGGGCTGGGGGAGCCGCTCCTGATTTTGGGTGCACGTCTTGGCCCAAATACATTAATTGCCCATTGTAATTGGAGGTATTGATCGTAATTGCCTATTTCAATACAATCTGAAAATTTAAATTCTTATTGAAAGAACATTCACATTTACTATCTAACATATTGCTCTGTCCTCCCAGTGTAAATATGTCCTTCGTCTTAGCCGCTGCCCAGAGTGAGGACGAATGGCTTAGCATTACCATTCCCGTTGCTAACAACCATGACGCACAGGACTTCAGCGCCATCACTGAGATGATTCAATTTCCGTTACGTTGTTAGAAACTCAAACTCCAGGCCCTCTTTAATGCCTCTGTTGCCACGTCTTATCTCTCTTCGAGAAAGTCAGTTCTCAGTAGCAACGTGGCCATCATCAGTGGCCATCAACGTAACACATAGCAAAGCACAGTCAAAGGGTAAAATTTTTATCATCATCATTACGGCACGCTCTCCGGCGCAGACTCTTGAAAATTATTGAAGTGGCAAGATTCGTTAGCATTATTATTTCTAAAAAATTTATAATTATTTATCAAATTCAAAATGCTGTCAAATCATGCATGGACAGGAAGTATTTTAATACACGCTTGTCTATATGCCTACATATCCCATATTACTGACTCGTATTTTTTTTTTCAAAGGAAACCCCCCCCCCCCAAGCGGGGGTTCTTCAGAGAAGAGCTTTCTGGTATGCGCAGTGCGCTTTGCTTCCTCCAAGTTCCGATGGGGCCCATAAAACGTTCGCGGCACATGAGTGCGCCAACGCCTTTCAAATTCCATTGAAGCCTCCCTTCCATCAAAAGGACATACATATGGATCTAAAGGGTAAGCCATTAATTAATATTGGATGGTAATAAAACGATACTAGGATTCGAAGAAGAAGAGAATTGATGTTATTGAGAAATAGAATGTTGCGAGACTCAACTTTCTTGTTGGGGACCAGTATATTTGGAGTAGAATACTGTATATACATTAAGATTTGCAGATAGAGAGTTAATGTCTGGTCATTCTCCATTGCAGCTGGGAAGTAAATAGAAGTAAGTTCCACATCCCCGACACCTTACATGATGGGATGCGAAAAAGGCCGTGGGATCCTAAATTCCCTGTCATATGCCTTCCTCATAATGTAATTCCCCCTCGCCGTCCCCTGTCCATAATAATCACAAGTTCCACCGAGTTTCACCATCGTCAACTCCCTCAAACGCCCCTACCATTACCGTTCCCTCAACGCGGGACTTGCTGATAAAAAGGGGATGGATGCTAGCCTACGGGGCTTATGAAGGTAGTAAAGTTGGAATGGTACATTATCATCCCCACATTGGCAAATACAGGCGACTCGTACATTAAGAGGTGGAAACTAGTTAATGTTCTGATGCTTTAGTCAGCTGGAATTCAGCTGAAAAATGGGATCTTGCAACTCAACTTGCTTCGTGGCGACCAGCATCTTTGGAGTAGAATACTGCATGTACATTATGATGTGCTAATGCAGGATTAATGTGCGGTCATTCTCCACTGCAAGTGACTGTAGTACATAGATAAGTCAGGTCCAGTAACTCAGGAATCCAGATATGCAGATATGGACAAGGACTTGAACAAAAGCGAGTCCTGCTTTTCCTTTTTGGTTCAGATATATAATGCTCTCGCCGGGACCTTACATACGATACCTAAAACAAAAGGCCATGTGGTCCTAAATTAATTAATTGTCTGTCTAATATGTACGTGCGTGTGCGTGTGTGTGTGTGCATGTCTTCCTCATAATTTAATCCCAACGGCCCCCTCTGTCAGTAATGATCGCACTTCTCTTCAACCTCATATTCCGCACAGGTGGCTGTCTTTCATTCAACTAGGGACCAATCATCCGCCACTATAACCCCTCATGCCCCACTTTCTCCCTTCTATGATACAATATACTGTTGCGGACACATTTTGTATATATATTTTATTTTAACCGCATACAATTCACTAAGTTTACCTACCATGATCGTGTTTATTGTTGCATGGTGAGAAGTAACAATTCTTCTGCTTTCATTTTTGTTTTCCTCAAAAAGAGAGACGTTTTACAGCTATACTTTTCATAGACGAAGTCTTGTTGCGTAACGGAATAATAGTAAGAAAAATCACAAGGAGAAAGGGAGGGGGAAAGGACTATAAGAAAACTGGGAAGAAGAGGAAAATTAAGAAGGCCTTTGAGGGGGAGGGGCCTGGTTAGGGTGAGGAGCTTGAGCATGCGATGGGGTGGGTAGGAAGCGAAGGAGTGCGTCGGCCATCATTTGACCCAGATGGACCTGGGCTGGGGTCGACAGATGAAGCCCATCAGACTCTAGTGCCAAGCCCTTGGCGTCAACGGTCCTCAGGTTCAGAAGGTCCATCCCTAACTGGGCTTCTCTCACCGTCTCCACGTATGGGCCAATACCCGACGCCAGAGCCACCTGTCAACCCAAAAACACTGTTATTGTTATTGTTATATCATTATCAGCTAACTACCCCATGAAAAATACATGTTACTTAATTATCAATACAACCTACAGTAGTGCAGTTGGTGTTCCACATTAGTCTCTTTCTTTATTAGGAACGTTCAGCTCATCCATCCTACACGTTTTCTTTTGTAACATTTTAAAATGTTTGTTATTTCATTCCGTTTATGATTTATGAATTGTGTGGTTTGTTTAATATTTACATGTCGATGATGGTTTTTATAACGGAATAATACATCTGAAGAAGTCAGCACGATTGGTTGACTAAGAAGAATCAGGAGTAATGCCGTCTAGGAAGGCGCAATCAACAAGACTATTTCTATAAAAACTATGAATTCAAAATACAGGCGGTGATAGGCTAACTTTATTTGCAATCCACTATGATGAAATCTGGTCGGATTATATTACCACATTTAATTTGGCTATATTACGGTCTGGATTATATTGATTTCCCTATATTTCATTCTGGATTCATGAAATTCTCAATTGTTATGCCGCTCCTGCTTGACGTAAATAAGATAATTCAATTAGTTATAACCAATGTTTTAAAAGCCAGACCGGATATTGAATTGAAAAACCTAGTGGGTCACGGTTCAAATAGTCGGATCGGTCGGACCGGTGACGTAATAATTAAATTAAAAATAATATTATATACTTATTTAATAATATAAATATAAAAATAGATATAGAAATTATTGTGTGACTTGAGAATAAAAATAAACAAACACACGTGTAATAATATATATCCTAATTCTCAACTCCCAACACAATAAAACTATTGAAATAATTTTTTTTTAGCATTGTACCCTTTGAATATGATATTATAATAGTACTATTTTAAATTTCCTTTTTAGCGTAGTTTTCTTTTTTAAATCATTTCACTCCGTTTTTTTGGGCCAACTCTTTCAGTGCAATTAATACATGTCAGATGGCTTTTTCTATCCTTACAAACAACGATGTCGTTTCTTTTCAGTTTTTAATTCTTCATTTTCCAACTGCGGGGCATAAAAGTGATGTCTTTTCTGTCAGTCTTTCTTTTAAATTTTTGACGGTGCAACAATAGAAGTAAGACCAGATGGCTTCTAATTTTTAGAGTGTATTTATGCACGGTGGTTTCAACCCCTCGATTTGCAGAATAAAAGTGACGAGCTTTTTTCTTCTTCTTTCATCATCTTCTTCTTCCAGCAAGCATGTCCTGTTCTCTTCTTCAATATTTCTTCCTTTTCTTTTCTTCTTCGTATTTCAGGAACAGATCTTGAGTTGGTGTGTGAGTGAGACTATGGCACCGTTTGGATGCACTTGTAAACCATAGTTTGGGCTTCCAAACTATGGTTTGCACAAAATGCTACCCAAACACCCCTCTCAAAAACCAAAATCATGGTTTTGGGCCAAACCATGGTTTTGGCTCCAAAACTATAGTTTTGGAAAAAGCAAAAAATTTTTGCTTTTGGAGAAAAAAGAGAGAGTGTGAGAGCCTATATGATATGTATGTATCTTGTTATTTTTTTTATAAACATATTTTTTTATAAACATATTTAATCTTATATTTTATAAATATATATACATATTAATTATTAATTAATTATATTATCTTATGTATTATTAATTATGTTAATAAAAAATATATTACTCCTCCGATCCTTATTATAAGACCCTATTTGACTTTTTATTTGGTCCTAATTATAAGACCCCAATCCATTTTGTCTCTTATATTTATGCATTTTTTTCCAAGATAATCCTTCTAATAATGATAGTTTTAGCCAATATACTTAATTAGCAAGGATATTTTAGGAATGACAACACTTATTTATTATAAATAACCAACTTAACTTACTTCTTTAATCTCCTCAAATAAGCCAATTGGGTCTTATAATTAGGACCGGAGGAGTATTAACAATTTTATTCCTCTAAATTAAAATATATCATAAAATCTATTTTTTTTGTAATTATCATATTAACTTATTTCTTTTTTTTTAGTAATTTGTATATATAAAAAGTGCTTCTAATAACAACTATCCAAACACTCTCACTTCTCAAAATCACTTTTTCATAAAATCTATTTTTTCCAAAATCTATTCTTCCCAGAATCTATTCTCTGGAATCACTTTTCCAAACCACGGTTTGGTTTCATCCAAACACACCCTATGTACTATTTGTTTTTTCAAGCGTTCGTAGTGAGAAAGAGTTTGGCCGTTCGGTTTTTCCAAAACCGTCCCGGCTCTCCGGTTAATACCGGCTTCCGGTCTAAAGGGCGGCTTGAAACAGCTCAAACGGTAGAACGAGCTAACCAGTTGGAACGAGCCGCAGTGGGCACCGGCTGACGGTCTAACCGGCCAGTCCAGTCCAAGTTTTAAATCACTGGTTATATCATAAAAATTAAAATAAGATATTGCCGTTGAATCTGTTAGCGTGGACTAGGGTGAGGGAAGACCCCATCCCTGTGGATGGGTGTTCGTTGTCAATATCGTATTATTATACCTAGTGCGTAACATACGCAAAACAAGTGGCCACGGTTGAAATTAAGACCTGTCCCAATCAAAACTATGCCGTGAAAAACTTTCAAAATTATGGTTTTGTTTATAACAAAACACTCTTAGTTTGTTAGTGGAAGGGGTGGCTGAAAATCTCTTCTCAACACCCTAAAGATCTGAGCGTCTTAATTTCCTTTTCGGTTTCATATATACCAATTTGCAGTATGATCATAATTAATAAGCAGGGCGGACCTATAAATGCCATACCCATATGTCGAAGGCACGCCAAAGAAATTGTTTCCAAGCATACTAAAAGAAAGAATAAATAAATGAAATTACTGGGGAGATTAAAAGAAATAAAAATAAAATAAAAAGAAGACCTGGACGATAGGAAGCAACGGAGACTGGAGGTCAGCACGAACGTCGGAGAAAAACTTGCGGAGTCTGGTGCCGTATGCCTGAGCATCTGTGAGATTGATAGTGTCAGATTCGCCTTGATACCACAGCAACGCACTGATACTTCCGCCACTTCTCACCGATGCCTTAGCTCTCCTCATCATATGATTGTACAGCTCTCTTCCTCGTTCCCATTCGCTTATGTTTGTGCCTCCTACGGCGCACGGCACCAGCCCCACCACCGCCAGTTCAGGCTTCTTCTTCAAGATCCGATTCGCGAATGCCATGCCCGGCCCGATCCCGGTCTCCGTCGCCTCTATGTCCCGATGCAGCGGCTCCTTCGCCTCCACCCACTCCAATCCTGCGCTCAGCCGCAGGATGGACGGGTTCTCACGGCACTGCACCGGCACCACCCCGTCCCAGACGTTCGCCACGCCTCCCCTCCCGGCCATGTTGCTCTGTCCCGCCAGTATAAATATGGTTTTCTGCGCTTCCACTTGAGGCCTCACTACCCCTCCCTCTGTTGCAATTATTACTCCCAGCAACCATAACAAGATGGAAGCCATCCTCGTGGGTACGAGATGGTCACCTGCTGTATTCTGATCTGTTGCCGTTTCCCAAATCTAAGACGCTATTTAACTTAATGGAAGCTATATTCTTCGCACCTCTCGAGACGGCAACGCGATCCAATTTTTATTTTTGACAGTTATTATTACACGATAAAATGGCGATTTGTTTTTTAGCCTATTTTGCGGGGCATTTTGTTACTGCTGTTCGGTAGTATCAAATAGATTCAGGATTTCCCACACAATTTGGCTGGCGTCTTCTTTATTTTATTCCTATCCTTAAATATATAGTATTTGATTCCCTTTAAGATACATGATGAAAATTAGTTATATTATATTTCAACATATCAGAGTAACAACATTTAAATTTTAATATTTATGTGCGCTAAAAACATCATGTCATCTGATTAATTTCTTAAACGTTTACTAATTAAAACATTCCCCATTTATAGACAATAAAAATGATTATTTTATTAATTTTATCAGAATTGGTATTTTTTTATTTTGGATTTTGGATCACCGTAAAATATTAGTATTTTTTCATTAAATTTTTGTTATCCACTTTCTTTGAATTGCATAAAATTTATTAATAATAAAATCGGAAGTGGGCCAATGTTATCTAAAAGTATAGTTTCTTGTACAGTGTTATCTAAAATTCTGATGAAAATAATATGTGCATATCACTTCTGCCGAGAAAATATGACTTATATAATTATTTTAAAAAATATACTCTCTTTATTATTATTGAATTAAAAATTGGTAATAAAGTTGTTCTCCCTCGTCTACTCTCTCTTTTGTCCCCCTGCCCTCCGATCCTGTTTTACGTCATCAAGGCAGCTTCATTCAATGGGGACCTGACAGCCATAAACGCACACGTCGTTGTTTCGTGGAAGACGGTCCCGGTGACCCGGAGGAGGGGGCGTAGAAGATATTTCTGGCGACGTAGTAGTGGGTCGCGTACGGCAGAGACCCGTATCATTACCCTTGATTTGTCTCGTTGAACGTTTCTTTTGGCTGAAGGCCCTTCTTCATTTTTTTATCCTAAGGCCCCAAATGCTTGAGTTGTATGGTTGAGTTTTTATGGCTGAAAGGATGCTATATAATGATTTTTCAAAAATCTAGTGTCAAAGGAAATTTGAGTACACCCGTAAATATTTCTTCACTGCTGAATAGTTTGTCTATTTTCATATTTTCACTTCTTGAACTGATTAAATAAAAGAAAAATATGACTTTCAGCATTATAACACATTTTTAGTTCTATTTATAAGATATTTTCAGTATATTTTATACAGCCTAAGAAAAATTTTAAACTATATTAATTTTTTTAAAATATAATGACAGTCTATTATTATAACATAGTACAAATAATCCACAAGAATTATGGGTCTCTCAAAGCCAAAAAGTAAATACGAGCTTTCTGCTATTTTGTGCCTTCACTTAAACGTTTACTAATTAAAACATTCCACATTTATAAACAATAAAAATGATTATTTTATTAATTTTATCAGAATTGGTATTTTTTTATTTTGGATTTTGGATCACCATAAAATATTACTCTTCCAGTCCTAAATATAAGATCTTTATACATATAGAAAATGGGCCGATATTGATCAAACCCACATTCAGGTGGCCCTCGGACCTTATGGGGCAATGGCCATGCGCTTGTGGAAGGGGCGCATATCCACAGGCCTGCTTGGAATAATGTAGAAGCATTTTTTTTAATTGTGATTTATGAAAATAAATATGTGGAAAAAAATTTTTATCTTACTTATAAGTCGTTAATCCAAACAAGCATGAGAGCCGAATCAGCGATTACGTCACCATGTACCTGCTCCTCCCACAGCTATCCTTGAAAAGCTCCCCTTTCGCCTAACTCACTCACTTAAGTTGACGGGTCGCCTCAAACAAAGTCAATATCCATCCAGATTAACTAATTGATTCATGAATTTGTGCCCGCCTTGTCATCTGTATTAAGATACTTTAATCGAAACTAAACAAACCTCATTCGTCAAGTTACCAAGAGTCTATTTACTTTGAGAGGGTAGAATATATGTTCTTCAAACACTTAATTAAAAACATCTATGTTCACTCAATCAATTAGACATCTGGCCTGGCCAGGTAACATTCTCCTTGCTTTCTCCTCAATTCCATATAACCTGTTTGTAAGTTGTAGGAAAGCGGACCTATAGAAATGATAGTTGACAATAGCAAAAGGTCCCAGTTTTGAAGGCTACAGGACTCACAGCCAGTTAACATAGCTCTACAGGATCGCATCAACGCATGATTAACTGAAGCTAACCAATCAGTAAAGCCACACTTCTAATTTAAAATTTCACACGTAAACGCCAAGAATGTCGTGGTTATAGTCCAGTAATATTTAAAAGCACACGCAACATCAAAAACCAACACAGTATTATTGACAGGAGATCAAATAACCACCATACCCATTAATTCATTGTTACCATCACTGTGAATCAGTTTCATGACCCCGAAGCATCTCCACAACTTGGCTCATTGTTGGTCTTGCGTCTCTATCTTCCTCAACACAGTCTAGAGCCAACCTAGCCAAAATCTCCATCTTCTCGATCTCATAATTCCCCCCTGTCGTAGGATCTATATATGATTTGTTCCACCCACGATGTTGTTCCGTTTCCTCTATTCTTTTTTTCCCTCAACCATGTCACCAGCCTCCCGTGAGGTGACTCTACTCCTTCCACCATGTGGGAGCCCCCAAGGCTTTTTCCAGTTATCATCTCCAACACAACAAGTCCATAGCTATAAACATCCGCCTTCGATTTAATTGGCAAATTAAACACCCATTCAGGTGCCATGTAACCTCTTGTTCCTCTTATCCTTGAGAAGCTTGAGTTGTTGGTATCATTTCTGTTCAGTAGTTTAGATAACCCAAAATCTGAGACTTTGTGTTGATAATCTGAATCCAGAAGTATGTTTGAGGCTTTATATCGCAATGCAAAATCCACTCCAAGCATTCTTCATGGAGAGATGCCAAACCTGTGGCTGTACCCAAAGCAATGTTGTAACGCTTCTTCCAATCGAGCGAGGAGCTATTGGATGCTAGATTTTCTGCCAACGAACCATTCTCCATGTACTAGTATACTAACAGCCTGTGCTTTCCTTCTGCACAGTACCCCCACATGTCGATTAGGTTCATGTGATTAAGTCTTCCAATTATGTTTACTTCAGCTAGAAATTCACTTTCTCATTGGGTAGCTTCATTGAGCCTCTTGATTGCCGCAACTCGTCGATCCGTCAACACACCCTTGTATAGGATTCCACTGGCACCCCTTCCAATCTCTTCACCGAACCCTTTTGTTGCTTCTTTCAACTCAGAATAACTATAGCTTCTGAACCCAGTGGTAGTGAGATGATAGTCGTGTTGATCTGTACCCAACTTTCCTCTCGTCCTCATTAATAGACACCAAACACAAAAGATGCCCACAACTCCAAAGGACCCAATGGCTAGTGCTAACCAGAAAAGCACCTTAACCAAAAGTCTGTCGGGTCTTAAGCCATACAATCTTTCAAGCACTATAGAGCTAACATGATTACACTTCTTCACAATAGATTCTTCAAACGTGAAAGATTTGGGTTTTGGTAGTCTCAGGTAAATTGATCCACGGAAACCAGGGGAAACATACCCGTTGAGCAGACGTGTCTTTCGGTAGCAAGTGTAGGAGCCAGCATCCGGGTTCCAAGTATATCGGAATCCTCTGCAGTTACAAAATTCCAAGCATGCATCCTTGCATTGTTTATAGGTATAATTTGGGAAGTATCCCTGGTCGTAGCCATAGAACTCGGTGTTGTTTATGTGTAAAAAGTGAGACTCTATTGAGATGCAAGACAAATTGAAGTCTGGCTCCCACCCAAAAGACCAGTCATTTCCATTCTTGACCTTGTAGCCTGGAAGACAAGAGCATTTTCTCCCAGAATAAGGATCATTGATGCACACACTGTTGGCTCCGCATATGCCATGAATCTTGCAAGGTTGTGATTGGGCTTGCCATGAAACACTCCATTTCTCTCCCCAACTTTTTCGACTGTAGACTCGAAGATTGCCATCTTAATCAACAGTCAATCTTCTCTGAAGCACATGGCCATAGTCTGATGTCTTGAAAGTAAGGTCGTCAGTTCAGCTAAAATTACCATATAAATTGAGAATTGCAATGCGACTTGCATTGTACGTGGACCTTTTAGCTTCCCAACTGACGAGCCATGGATCTGGCCAGTAGATACTTGAAACATCGGGCCCATCATAGAGAAGGCGAGGAACATTATCATTGTCAAAAAACAACTTATAAAAACCAGAAGAGCAGTTAGTTTGAGTTCTCGAGGAGCCAAGTTTTGTGTATCGAGTGAAGGTTGTTCGGGCACAAGTGTATCAGTTGGAAAATGAAAACTTTGCCACAGGATTGCACCGTTTGATTGAGTTGGAATAAGATTTCCATCATCATTGAGAACCAATTTTGGAACGGGGTGGCGGAGGTGGTGTTGGTGGCCCAAACATCAAAGTGACCAGCATCATTTAACACAAGATTACTAGTGTCACGGAGGGTAAGCGTTGAGCCATGCCCATTAACAGGTACATCGCGATTTGCATCCAAATGGCAGTCAACTCTTTGCCGTGAGGTTCTGTGAACCAGATGGCAAAGGTAAAGGCATTCTCGCGGACATTATAAAACCCAGCAGTAAATGCTTGGTTACGTGATTTAGAACGTTTTCTGGTTTCTGCACCGATAGGAATAAAGCAATGCCAGAGGATGAAGATGAACATTGGAGAGACACAGCCGAAATGAGAAGGATTAACAACACAGAAAAACTTACAAAAGCCATGAGAGCTCAGACTGGCTATGGTGGTGGGGTGGGGTGATACTGGCGCGGCTTGATCTTCAAGTTAAAGCATACTAATGGTGTTCGGTGTCTGCCGCCTCTGAAGTTTAAACACTGAAAGACGAGTAGAATACGCTAAAGTCAGTGAATGGTCAGTCTTCTTCTTCTTGTTTTGTGAATACACAATGGCCTGAGTCCTGTCATAATCCACCATTCCAACTCCCTCCGGTGCAATAAATTCGCATCACATGATATGATCTAAGTGAATGAACTTTTCGGATCGCCCGCAGACCAAATTAGAAACACAAGTGGCTGGATCTTTCTAATCTAACAGTTTGCCCCGCAATTTCGGAATAAATTCAGCAATCCATTTTGGATTTTTCGTCCACTTGCAAGTAACATTACATTATCCCTCAAACATTATACTGTTTTTATAAATTAGAAGTATAGTTTCTTATGCAACGACGTTATCTAAAACTCTGGTGAAAATAATATGTGCGTATAACCTTTGCCAAGAAAATATGACTTATATAACAGTCGGTTAAAAAAACTTATATAATTATTTTTAAAAATATATTCTTTGTATTATTATTGAATTAAGAATTGGTAATAAAATATACAACGAGAATAGAAAAATCAGAGTTGTTGTTCTACCTCGTCTACTCTCTCTTTCGTCCCCTTGCCCCTCCGATCCTGTTTTACGTCATTAAGGCATCTTCATTCAATGGGGACCTGACAGCCATAAACGCACACATCGTTGTTTCGTGGAAGAAGGTCCCGGTGACTGGGAGTAGGGGGCGTGGAAGATAATTCTGGCGACGTAGTAGTGGGTGGCGTACCGCTGGGACCCATATCATTACCCTTGATTTGTCTGGTTGAACGTTTCTTTTGGCTGAAGGCCTTTTTTCATTTTTTTCCTGAGACCCCAAATGCCTGAGTTTTTATGACTGAAAGGATATTATATAATGATTTATGGGGGAAAAGAGTTCTATTTTTAAAAAAACCAAAAAGCAAAAAAAAGAAGAAGAAGAAAACAAGTATGCGTGTAAATTCCAACATAGAATTAATTTCGCGAAATATATCGGTGTGTGTGTGTGTGTCCGTGTGACACAAAAAGTGTCGTATACGGCAGATATAGATAAGCAGAGAATAAGAAGTCAGAATGATAATTACACATGCACCCTCCAAGAAGTTGATACTTTGAACGTCCTTGATCGGCAGCAGTTATGGGTCCATTTAAAATTACTTAGAAATAGTTTTTTAATTTAATCATAATTTACAGGATACAAGTTAAGCATGTGAGAGAAATTTTATTTTAGTTCATATGAAACATGTTTATAAGTAATTTATATCGCGATGTCAAACATACCTATGTCTTTTGTTGATGATTTGAGAAGGATGTGAAGGTTTTTGACGCCACTACCATCAGCATAGAAATTGTCAGGTGGAAAAAGACGTACGGATTAAAACATCAAATTAAAATTCAGCTAAAAAGTATCAAATTAGAATACTTAGCACAACGAAATCATCGTAGCTTAATTAAAGAATACGCCTTTTTATGTAGGGGATCAGATTCATTACATGTGAGGATATATAATTTCAGAGGGGTAAAACAAATTGGTGATATTTACATACATACATACATACATACATATATATATATATGAGGAAGAAAAAGGAGTGATGAAGGGAAGTATGTGAATCGGAATGCAGTGGGATTTGGTGGGATTTCTGGACAGAGGAAGGAAGGACAACAATGAAAACATGATTAGCCAGCAAGCATCATCATTCTCAGAATAGTGAAGCTCTTGGAATATTCATTTTTTCCTGATAGAATAAATCCTGACTCGTGGTCTTTTGTGTCAGCAGCAACACACACCCACAGCATGTTCTTGATGCTTCCGGCAGTTAACGTCCCAAAAACCCACCCCAGAGTTCATAGGAACTTCTATATAGATGTGTGCACCTCTGTGTGTGTGTGTGTGTGTGTGTGTTAGATTGTCATCATTGTGTCGTCTTTCCGGAGGATCTCGGCAAACTGCGATGGAGCATGAATTATAGTAACGGCTGAACGAAATGATGTGCCAGAATCTATTCCCGACGCAGTTTTGTTAATTTAGTTTGTTAGATTTGGGAAAATCGTCTATTTTTTAATTTTAAATAACTTAGAAGTATTTTTCTAAAACATGAAGATGTGTTTAATCTACCTTACGGTATGAATCACTCGGATCAATATGTTACACACAATATTGCAGTGTCAGCTGTGGGAATAAATTTGTATTGCTTGTGCTGTCTATAACTTGCGTGCCAAACAATTCGTTTTTAAAAAAGAATTATGTGCAATTGATATATGGGACTCGCCTAGTTTTTTTCCAGCGCCATATAGTTATAGACACCGGTGTTAAAAGAAGCGATGTCAATTAAATTCAGACCGAATAATATCTATAAAATTAAGCATGAGAAATATATTTACGGGACTTAAAAATTAGCAAAAGGGCTGGTCATCGAGTTAAGAAGATTAGAGCGCTGTTTGGAATTGTAATGGGAATAAAAAAGAGTGAAAATATGTTTTGTAAGTGAAGAAGCGAGCCAACAAGAAGGAGATGGATTGATATGGAGGGGGGAAGGGAAAAAGTTTGTGGTGAGAAGTTAAGGGCGCCAGAGGACAAGGAGGGGGGGGGGGAGTGAGAGCGGCTGGAAGAGGACAAAGAAACTGACAAGAAAGAGAAAGGGCATATGGCCACGGGAACAGAGGGAGGGAGGAACACGTGACGAGAATCCACTGCAAGGCACAAAAACAAATGGCCTTGGGAAGTGGTGGGCACGGGCATGGCCAGGAATCTCCACAAGATTCTCTCATCTCTCCGACTTTTGTGGATGTCTCTAACTCAGCGCCTCTTGATGCGACCTTCACCGATCCCTCCTTTTCATACCCCCACCGCCCGCCTCCTCTTCTCCTCTATTCTCCGGGTTCTCCCTGTCCTCCTTATTAACCCCACATTTCATTTCATTTTCTTCCCAAATAATTAATCACTTGTTCGATTTTCTTCACTTATTATGTTGGTTATTACAACACACCCCCAAAAAAGGAAAAAGAAAACATAATCTCTTCTTTATGTCCAACTCAATTTACAGACTCATATCCCCCCCCCCCAAACACACACACACACGCTACTTTTGGCATGGGGTGTCCCCTAGAATATCAAGTCTGCTGCGCTCATTATCTTCTAAGCCAAACCTTTTTAAGGTTTAAGGGGAAAAAAAGATACTACCTCCGATCCTTAATATAAGACCTTGTTTAATTTTTATTTTGTTTCTAAATATAATACCCCAATTTACTTTGTCTCTGATATTGTGTATTTTTTTAAAAGTAGTCCTTCTAATAATGGTAATTCTAGCGAACACACTTAATTAGTAAGGATGTTTTATGAAAGACAACACATATTTATTACAAATAACTAACTTAACTTATTTCCTTAATCTCTTTAAATTAGTTAACTAATTCTTATAATTAAGACTGGAGGTAGTACATTATATTGAGCATCACTGGCCAATTTTAGGCCCCGTTTGCCATTACAATTAAAATCAGTTCTAAGCACGTTTCATGTAAATTGAGACAAAACTCATCTAATATATTTACTTCGTATTCCGTAAATCACAATTAAAAAGCTGCTTATAAATTGTTCCAAATGATACTTTAGTACTCTGCATGCACATGGGTCATGATGAGCTGTTTTTTTTTTTTTACAAGTTCAGATAGGTCGGGCTCCACAACGTACGGTTGTCTGTATCTTGAATGACTATATGCGTCCAGGAATCACTTTGTTGTGACTAAAACTTTAATGGTCTGGTATGAGGTAACTGGGAAAATTTTTTTTTGATAAACCTGATATAAAAAAGATTGAATAAGTATGATCAAAAGCTTTTAATTAGTTTTTTTTTAATTAAAATTTTATAACCATATTTCTTCAATTTTTCAAATTGAGCTCCTAAAAATTTGTTCTCTCCTTCCCTTCCCTCCACTTTCCTCATACTAGACATAGAGTAAGTGAGACGGAGGCCACGAATAATGAATTAAGTATATATTTATTTTAATTAGTAGCTGTGGGGACAATGGGACGGGGATTGCTGTACCACACACATCAATCTACGTGGACAGTGGGTGCCACTAATGAAATCATATTCTCAACAGTCAACAACTCTAATGTATATCAGGCAAAAAAAAAAAAAAACGCTAATGTATATGCATGTTTTTATTATTGGAAAGTGATGGACGAGAGAAAGCAGTGTTTTAATCATCAAAGGTTTAGTTTGCGACGTGGAATCCCATGCAGCATGTACGTACGCAGAGGAATGGCACGTTCTGACTTGTCAATGACGTGTCACGGCGTCAACCTTTCAAAACCAGTAATTGCCCCAAAAAACAATAATAAGCTGAATAACATCGTTACATACACATAATATAATATACATATGTAACATTATTTAAGTATATCTTGGTTTTCGTATACATGCATATATATCGCATCCATTCACCCATATGTTGGAGCCAATCACAATCCTTATCTTTTTCATTACAATACGTGATTGCTGAATAAATTAAGAAGGCGTCTGCTATTTTAAATATCTAGTCGAGGTTTGGTCAAAAACATGTATATGTAACAGGTGATCCATATGCGCGCACACACACACACACACACATATATAAGCACATCGCTGAATTAGCTGAGGACGAGGGCTTTCGTGTCCATTAGTCACCAAACTCAGCCAATCAGCGTCCTTATCACCAGGTGATTTTATATGTGAAGTCTTCTTCGCTCTTGAAAATGTGCTAATTCCTCGCCGCCATATGCCCCTTGGTCTGCATAAGGAAACTCTCCTCCAAGAATACCTTGACCCTTTAATCTAATTCTTATGACCCGCTTCCTGCTTCCCTTTCCTCTCCTCGCCGTGCAGCTATGAATTTAACTATACTCTTTAGATTCATGCATCTCAACACATTGGAGTCAGAGACTGTACAGTATATTGTCTTGATTTCATGCCACTATATTACCGACCAATGTCTATTTATTAGCAACGCTTGTCCTTGACTGGAATTTCCCACACACAGGCTAGTTTTTTACCAATTAAAAAAATTTGGAAAAAGAAATTAAATTGCGAAAGCGATGGGATTCTCGTGGATAAAATATTGCCAGAGTTAAAACTAGATTCTTCTTCAATAAAACATACGCGATCGACGCTCGAGACGAAATTAAAAAATATTTATATTCTGGGGAAAATTTTCGATGAATTCGGACACTTTCGCCTCATCTATTCAAGAAATAAAATAAAAAAGAATGCGCGGGGCATATCCTGGGTAGAATAATAAAGAAAGTAATATTTTTCACAAGCAAAAAATAAAATAAAGAAAGCAATCCATGCTGGGACACTGATGTTGCCGTGTGTGGTGATTAAATAAATAAGTGATCGCCGAGAAGATTGCCAGAACCCTAAGATTCCCGAGCAATTGGAGTTTTGTTTGGACCAGAGCAATGACGTCTGTTTTCAGAACAGTGTGTTGTCTTCGAGGTGAATCTTTTGGTAGATGCCTAATATGTCCATAAAACTGTGAACCCAACTGTGGTCTATAAAATTTCCAATGGGTCACCTACTTTCGCGTGTGAAACTGGAAAGCGAATATTAGATACACAGTATAATGATACAATTAACCTTTAATTGATAGATATAACTTAAATGTGGATTATCGGGGCCACACGCACACAGATAAAACGTGGTTTATTATGATAGAGTTTTGTTTCTCTATCGAACGGAGTAACTCAATTCTCTTTCACTAATTAAGTATATTAATTTAATTTCTCTAAATTATCTTGGCCTCTGAATTAATTCAAATATGTATACTGACTGTAGTGTGAACATATCAGAGAATACGCAACATGAAGTCGCAGTTTCTCGTACATTAACCCCGCAGGGTTTGCGGTGTGTAAAGATCAAATCTTTAGACGGCTGGGACATGGGAATCCGCCAGTACGTGCATCAAACCCAAGTTTATCATGCGTCTTTTGTCTGGCTCACAATTTCCTGAAAATCTATATGTGGTGTGAAATATCTTTTTAGTAGTAACATGGCCGTTCAAAATATTTTTACTATAGCTATTATAATTCATTCATTTAAATAAGTATTTGTTCCTCTGCTTAAAAAAAAAGAAGAAGTATTTCTTCCACCTGAACATTCTTTCTAGGAATATTTGGTAATATGAAGCTTTCATTCAAGTTAGAATACGATAGCAAAACTTAAGACATATAGTCATTACAATATATAATTTAATCTACAAATAAAAGCGGAAGTGCCGTAACAATAATACAGTATATCAGGACTGAACCTCGTTAATCACTTAATTGAATCACTGATAGACGTACAACAAATAGAAACTGAATCGCGGGTGGATTGTCTATATTATTAAATATTTACCATAATAATGCTTTTGTGAAGATAAGCAAAGGGTGTGGAATCATCATTAACAGGATGCATATATATATATATATATATATATATCAAGAGCCTATATCCTGATATATATGCATCTTATAAAGTAAATAGGTTGGACTTGCTAGCCTTATGCGATTCATAAATATATATATATATATATATAAGTTATGTATAAACAAAAATATAATTAGAAATAATTTTATTAATTTACCTTGAACTTAATTTTTTATAAGCTCAAACTTAAAATAACAAAAATAAAACTTCGTTTTATGTTATACTAAATAATTATTATTCCTCTCTCCTTTTTATAAATATAAAGGATTCAATATATTTAAATCACATATATTTTCCACCATATTAAATTACATATATGGTATTTATACATATGGTGTAATATAATTTAAATATTTTTTTTTAAAAAAATAAAAAACAGGACAATGTGCCTCTTAGAGCCTGAGTCGGCTTAACTAATAAATCTTAGCCTCAACTTGCCTGTTTTTAACAAAAGCATAATCATGCTCATTTCATAATCATATCTATTTATACATAAATAGGCTAGATGAGGTCAGTCTTAATTCATATGAGAGGGGAGCCAGCTAGGCTCGTTCGAATCCATCAGGTTAATTAAATTGCAATCCAAGGGACCTTTGAAGTCCGAAAATGCCTATAAATAACCCGCAGGGCGAATCTCGCATCATAACCACACCCAAACACGCTCCACACCTAGCTACGACGGCAGAGGTAGAAATGGGGGGCTGGGCTATAGCCGTGCACGGTGGCGCTGGTGTCGACCCTAATCTCCCAGCCCACCGTCAAGAACAAGCCAAGCAACTTCTCACTCGCTGTCTCCAACTCGGCGTCTCTGCTCTAAATTCCAATCTTCCCGCCATCGATGTCGTTGAACTTGTTGTATGTACATCTTCATTTCTCTGCAATCCCATCTTCATCCCAATCTCTCTCCATGAAATCAACACGTTAATTAGCGAATCCCGTTCCGATCATGTGTTCATATTGCATGGCTTGAGTAGTCACAAAGCCCGATTATTACAACCGCCGTCCCATGCATATAGATATATGTGCTCTTTTACAGTTTACATTGTTGAATAAGATATTAATTCCATGATATGAATATATAGCTAGCATCGTATTCGTAGCAGGCATTGGTTGATTTTATTTTTATTTATATTCATATGGTGAATGTGATAGGTGAGAGAACTGGAAACGGATCCACTGTTCAACTCGGGGCGCGGATCTGCGCTGACAGAAAAAGGGACAGTGGAAATGGAGGCCAGCATCATGGACGGTACAAAAAGAAGATGCGGTGCAGTGTCGGGCGTTACCACCGTCAAGAACCCGATATCGCTGGCCCGCCTGGTCATGGACAAATCCCCTCATTCCTACCTCGCCTTCTCCGGCGCTGAAGAATTTGCCAGGCAGCAGGTTCGTCCATCCCTGCTTCCTGTTTTTACCCATTCTTCACACCCTCTTCTTCAATCGTCTCTCCATCCACTTCTGAGGTTTCATCGCTAGAAAAAGTCTCCCGCTTTTGCCATGTCACCCACTTCATCATTTCGTTTCCCATATATGACTATATTTACATGGAACTCTCGGTTGTTGCCTCGTCGTATGCGCGGTGTTTCCGTACCTATTTAAGAGCACAAATAAATCAGAAATAAATAAATCTGATTTTTTTATTAATACGATGGTATCGTGTGAAATGTGCAGGGTGTGGAAACAGTCGACAACGAGTACTTCATCACTCCTGAAAACGTTGGCATGCTCAAGCTGGCAAAGGAAGCGAATGCTATTCTGGTACCGCTCTTTTTCTGCCCCTAAAATAATAGAATCATCGGAAATTTCAAACAAGACTCATGTATATATTGGGCGCAGTTTGATTACAGGATCCCATCGGCTGGCAACGAAACGTGTGGTGCGGGGGTAGAGAGTCCACTGCAAATGAACGGACTGCCCATCAGCATATACGCGCCGGAGACGGTGGGGTGCGTGGTGGTGGACGGACAGGGACGCTGTGCGGCGGGGACGTCGACGGGAGGGTTGATGAACAAAATGACAGGACGGATCGGGGACTCGCCGTTGATCGGTGCCGGGACATACGCGGGCGAGGTGTGCGGCGTGTCGTGCACGGGAGAGGGGGAGGCCATTATAAGAGGGACACTGGCGCGTGAGGTGGCGGCGGTGATGGAATACAGAGGACTGAAACTTCAGGAAGCAGTTGACTTCGTGATAAAGGAAAGGCTGGACGAAGGGATGGCGGGTCTGATTGCCGTGTCCAAGAGCGGCGAAGTTGCGTACGGCTTCAATTGTAATGGCATGTTCAGGGGCTGCGCCACCCAGGATGGCTTCATGGAAGTAGGAATCTGGGAATAGAGATTTATGTGCTGCATCTGTCACTATGATTCTAATATTATTCCTCTTTGCGTTAATTTGCTCTCTGCTGGTCTTATATCTTTCATTGTTCCAAGCAGGGTCCTTCGGTTAGCTTTTTGTTCTCTGTAACGCAACAATCTAATGTTAAATAACAGCTGTTTAATTCTTTTCCTCACAATATAAACTCCTTCTTGTTTCTTTAAATTTTGAACTTTGATTCCGGATTATGCATCAATTAGCTTCCCCCTTTACATCTGAAGCCGTCAGGCCTGCGGCATATAATTAAGGAGCAGTTTGCGTTAATTATTATGTGTACCTGAAGCGGACCAAGGGGAAAAAAGAGCCTCTGTGATAAGGCAAGGCAAAGGCAGGCAGGGGGGTGGACTGCTGAATAATAATGGCTTAATTTGAAGAATGAATAGGGTTATGCTATTGTCATCAGGGAACGCCTCTAGCCAAAAATGCAAATAAAATAGTGGTTGTGGTTGGTAGGATATGCAGTTGCTAAAACAGTAAAACATGTCGGCCTCAATAATGAATATTACTCCTCCGATCCTAAATATAAAATCCTTATACACACTTGAGGCGCAATCCCTTAGCATCCACGCACTTCACATTCGGCAGCTTCATCCCCACTTGAGCCTCTCTCACCCTCTGTATGTATCTGCCTTCCCCTGATGCCACTGCCACCTGCGTCAATATGTTTCCCATCCCCTTCATTTCTCTTTCTTTATTGTTTTACCGTCCAATCAATCACTGCCATTCACTTTATGTCTTACCTTTATTTCGATTTCACTTCTATTTGTTCATTAAGTTTTCTTGTTGTCTCTCAAATGATTCTATATCTACTAAATTATATAAATAACATTACGGGCGCAAAAACAGTTTTTGAATATAGTAATGTTTGTTGGGCCAAAAACATTTTCAAATGTTGATATTTGATGACGCTAGTTGGGTTTATTGGGTCTGTCGTGTTGTCCAGTTGGAGGGCATTTGGGAGGGTTTGAAATGAGACAGACTTTAGAAAGGAGCAAAAGAACGTTGGAGGAAAAGGCAGACCTTCACATGAAATCAAGGCTCAACCTACAAGCCTTGTTGGCATTTACAGGCCGCGTGCCTAAGACACATACTAACCAACAAAAATAATTATTATGGCACAACAGCGGCGTGACATTTCAAATCATTTTGGAGGGTGAAGCACCGTCGTCAGAAAAAGTCATTGCATCCCCTAAAGTCTAATCGGATATTAAAATATAACGAGTCACTGTGAAAAAAAGGAGGAGAACGGCTAACTAACCTGGATAATGAGGAGAGAAGGAAGTTGAAGATCAGAACGGAGATCCGTGAAGAAGCTCTGCAAGCGAGCCTTATAAGAGTCTGCGTCCTCTTTTCTCACCGTGTCGCTCTCACCTTGATACCACAGAAGTGCTCTAACAGTGCCACCCTCACTCACAGAGCGATTGGCTCGCTGTATGAGCTGGGTATACAAACGGGATCCTCGGCTCCACTGCGAAATTCGAGTCCCACCGGCTGCACAGGGGATCAGACCCACCGTACCACCCGCCGATCCAATGACGTGGTTGGCAAAAGCCATTGCGGGCCCTACGCCGCAAGTGTTGCCCACGTCAATGCCAGCGTGGAGAGGCTCGCGTGCTTCCTCCCATTGCAGCTGAGCGTTCAGTCTCCAGATGGATGGGTTGGGTCGGCACTCCGGCGGCACATTGCCGTCCCATTTGCCTCCCTGAACGCCGCCGCGGCCCGCCATGTTGCTCTGTCCTCCCAGTATAAATATGTCCTTGGTCTTAACCGCTGCCCAGAGTGAGGACGAATGGCTTAGTATTACCATTCCCGTTACTAACAACCATGACGCGCAGGAGTTGGGTGGCATCACTGAGATGATTCAATTTCCGTTACGTTGTTAGAAACTCAAACTCCAAGCCCTCTTTAATGCCTCCGTTGCTACGTCTTGTCTCTCTTCGAGAAAGCAGTTCTCAGTAGCAACGTGGCCATCATCAATTGCCATCAACGCAACACATAGCAAAGCACAGTCAAAGGGTAAAATTTTTATCATCATCATTACGGCACGCTCTCCGGCGCAGACTCTTGAAAATTATTAAAGTGGTCAGATTCGTTAGCATTATTATTTCACATATATAAAATGATGATTGACAAATATTTCAATTAAAAAATTTATAATTATTTATCAAATTCAAAATGCTGTCAAATTATGCATGGACAAGGAGTATTTTAATACACGCTTGTCTATATGCCTACATATCCCGTATTACTAACTCGTATTATTTTGTTTAAAGGAAATTCGGGGGGGAAAAAACTTCTCCAGAGAAAAGCTTTCCGGTATGCGCAGTGCGCTTTGCTTCCTCCAAGTTCCGATGGGGCCCATAAAACGGCCAGGGCACATGAGTGCGCCAACGCCTTTCAAATTTCATTGAAGCCTCCCATCCATCAAAAGGACATACATGTGGATCCAAAAGGTAAGTCCATTAATTAATATTAGATGGTAATAGAACGACACTAGGATTCGAAGAAGAAGAGAATTGATGTTATTGAGAAATAGAATGTTGCGAGACTCAACTTTCTTGTTGGGGACCAGCATATTTGGAGTAGAATACTGCGTATACATTAAGATTTGCAGATAGAGAGTTAATATCTGGTCATTCTCCATTGCAGTTGGGAAGTACATAAAAGTAATTAGTTCCACATCCCCGAGACCTTACATGATGGGATGCGAAAAAGGCCGTGCGATCCTAAATTCCCCGTCAAATGCCTTCCTCATAATGTAATTCCCCCTCGCCGTCCCCTGTCCATAATAATCACAAGTCCCACCGAGTTTCACCATCGTCAACTCCCTCAAACGCCACTGCCATTACCGTTCCCTCAATGTGGGACTTGGTGATAAAAAGGGGATGGATGCTAGCCCCTGGGGCTTATGAAGGTAGTAAAGGTGGAATGGTACATTATGATCCCCATATTGGCAAATACAGGCGACTCGTACATTAAGAGAGGGAAACTAGTTAATGTTCTGATGCTTTAGTCAGCTGGAATTCAGCTGAAAAATAGGATCTTGCAACTCAACTTGCTTCGTGGCGACCAGCATCTTTGGAGTAGAATACTGCATGTACATTATGATGTGCTAATGCAGGATTAATTTGCAGTCATTCTCCACTGCAAGTGACTGTAGTACATAGATAAGTCAGGTCCAGTAACTCAGGAATCCAGACATACAGATATGGACAAGGAATTGAACAAAAGCGAGTCCTGCTTTTCCTTTTTCGTTCAGATATATAATGCTCTCGCCGGGACCTTACATACGATACCTAAAACAAAAGGCCATGTGGTCCTAAATTAATTAATTATCTCTCTAATATGTGTGTGCGTGCGCGCGCGCGCATGTCTTCCTCATAATTTAATCCCAACGGCCCCCTCTGTCAGTAATGATCGCACTTCCCTTCAACCTCATGTTCCCCCCATGCGGCTGTCTTTCATTCAACTAGGGACCAATCATCCACCCCGATAACCCCTCATGCCCCACTTTCTCCCGTATATGATAAAATATACTGTTGCGGACACATTTTGTACATATATTTTATTTTAACTGCACATAATTCACTAAAAGTTGCATGGTGAGAAGTAAAAGTTCTTCTGCCTTCATTTTTGTTTTCCTCAAAAAGAGAGACGTTTTACAGCTATACTTTTCATAGACGAAGTCTTGTTGCGAAGGGAATAATAGTAAGAAAAATCACAAGGAGAAAGGGAGGGGGAAAGGACTATAAGAAAACTGGGAAGAAGAGGAAAATTAAGATGGCACGTGCAAAATTAGAAGAAGGCCTTTGAGGGGGAAGAGCCTGGTTAGGGTGAGGAGCTTGAGCAGGCAATGGAGTGGGTAGGAAGCGAAGGAGTTCGTCGGCCATCATGTGACCCAGATGGACCTGGGCTGGGCTAGACAGATGAAGCCCATCAGGCTCGAGTGGCAGGCCCTTCGCGTCAACGGTCCTCAGGTTCAGAAGGTCCATCCCTAATTGGGCTTCTCTCACCGTCTCCACGTATGGGCCAATACCCGACGCCAGAGCCACCTGTCAACCAAAAAGCACTGTTAGTGTTATATCATTATCAGCTAACTACCCCCTGACAAATACATGTTACTTAATTATTAATACAACACACACTAGTGCAGTTGGTGTTCCACATTAGTCTCTTTTGTTGAGTATATCACGCTTTCTTTATTAGGAACGTTCAGCCCATCCACCCTACACGTTTTCTTTTGTACCATTTTAAAATGTTTGTTATTTCATTCTGTTTATGATTTATGAATCGTGTGGTTTGTTTAATATTTACATGTCGATGATGGTTTTTATAACGGAATAATACATCTGAAGAAGTCAGCACGATTGGTTGACTAAGAAGAATCAGGAGTAATGCCGTCTAGGAAGGCGCAATCAACAAGACTATTTCTATAAAAACTATGAATTCAAAAGACAGGCGGTGATAGGCTAACTTATTTGCAATCCACTATGATGAAATCTGGTCGGGTTATATTACCATATTTAATTTGGCTATATTACGGTCTAGATCATATTGATTTCCCTATATTTCATTCTGGATTCATGAAATTCTCAATTGTTATACCGCTCCTGCTTGACGTAAATGAGGTAATTCAATTAGTTATATCATAAAAATTAAAACAAGATATTGCCGTTGAATCTGTTAGCGTGGATTAGGGTGAGGGAAGACCCCATCCCTGTAAATGGGTGTTTGTACTTAGCCGGGACCGCTTCGTTGTCAGTATCGTATTATTATACCTAGTGTGTACCAGACGCAAAACAAATGGCCACGGTGGAAATTATACTGAAGTATCCAGCAAGAAAGGAACACCTGTCTCAATCAAAGCTATGTCTTCCTATTTTTCTTTCGTTTTTTAGTTTGTTAGTGGGAGGGGGTTGGCGTGAAAATCTCTTCTCAGCACCCTAAAGCTGTGAGCGTCTTAATTTCCTTTTCGGTTTCATATATACCAATTTGCAGTATGATCATAATTAATAAGCAGGGCGGACCTATGAATGCCATGCCTATGTGTCGAAGGCACGCCAAAGAAATTGTTTCTAAGCATACTAAAAGAAAGAATAAATAAATGAAATTACTGGGGAGACCATAAGAAATAAAAATAAAATAAAAAGAAGACCTGGACGATAGGAAGCAACGGAGACTGGAGGTCAGCACGAACGTCGGAGAAAAACTTGCGGAGTCTGGAGCCGTATGCCTGAGCATCTGTGAGATTGATAGTGTCAGATTCGCCTTGATACCACAGCAACGCACTGATACTTCCACCACTTCCCACCGATGCCTTAGCTCTCCTCATCATATGATTGTACAGCTCTCTTCCTCGTTCCCATTCGCTTATGTTTGTGCCTCCTACGGCGCAAGGCACCAGCCCCACCACCGCCAGTTCAGGCTTCTTCTTCAAGATCCGATTCGCGAATGCCATTCCTGGTCCGATCCCGTCCGTCTTCGTCACGTCTATGTCCCGATGCAGCGGCTCCTCCGCCTCCACCCAATCCAATCCAGCGCTCAGCCGCAGGATGGAAGGGTTCTCACGGCACTGCGCCGGCACCACCCCGTCCCACGGCAGGCTCACGTTCGCCACGCCTCCCCTCCCGGCCATGTTGCTCTGTCCCGCCAGTATAAATATGGTTTTCTGCGCTTCCACTTGAGGCCTCACTGACCCTCCCTCTGTTACAATTATTACTCCCAGCAACCATAACAAGAGGGAGGGCATCCTCGTGGGTAGAGATGGTCGCCTGCTGTATTCTGATCTGTTGCCGTTTCCCAAATCTAAGACGCTACTCAACTTTATGGAAACTATATTCGGGCACCACCCCGTACCTCTCGATATCGCAACGTGATCCAATTTTTATTTTTGACTTTTTTTTAGCCTATTTTGCGGGGCATTTTGTTACCAGCATCAAATAGATTCAGGATTTCCCACACAATTTGGCTGGCGTCTTCTTTATTTTATTCCTATCCTTAAATATATGTTTGATTCCCTTTAAAATACATGATGAAGATTAGTTATATTAGATTTCAACAGATCAGAGTAACAACATTTAAAACATTCTACATTTATAAACAATAAAAATGATTATTTTATTAATTTTATCAGAATTGGTTTTTTTTTAATTTTGGATTTTGGATCACCGTAAAATATTAATATTTGTTCATTAAATTTTTGTTATCCAATTTCTTTGAATTGCATAAAATTTATTAATAATAAAATAGGAAGTGGGCCGATGTTGATTAAACCCACATTCAGGTGGCCCTGGGACCGTATGGGGCAATGGCCATGCGCATGTGTAAGAGGCGCATATCCACAGGCCTGCTTGGAATAATTTAGAAGCATTTTTTTTTAAATTGTGATTTATGAAAATAAATATGTGAGAAAAAAAAATTATCTTACTTATAATTTTATAAGTCGTTAATCCAAACAGGTCCGAGAGCCGAATGAGCGATTACGTCACCATGTACCTGCTCCTCCCACAGCTATCCTTGAAAACTCACTCAAGTTGACGGGTCATCTCGAACAAAGTCAATATCCATCTAAATTAACTAATTGATTCATGAACTTGTGCCCGCTTTGTCATCTGTATTAAGATACTTTAATCGAAACTAAACAAACCTCCCTCGTCAAGTTACCAAGATTCTATTTACCTTGAGAGGGTAGAATATATGTTCTTCAAACACTTAATTAAAAACATCTATGTTCACTCAATCAATTAAACTCATCTGGTCTCCTTGCTTTCTCCTCAATTCAGTATAACCCGTTTGTAAGTTGTAGAAAAGCGAACCTATAGAAACGATAGTTGACAATAGCAAAAGGTCCGAGTTTTGAAGGCTGCAGGACTCACAGCCGGTCACCAAGTGAACGGTGCACGCAAAATTTGATAGTTTAACATAGCTCTACAGGATTGCATCAACACGTGATTAACCGAAGCTAACCTATCAGTAAGGGTTTGTTTGGCTCAAGGAGAGAAAGGGGAGGGGAGGGATTTTAATGGAAGGGAGGAGAGGAGAAGAGAGTGGAAGGATTTTAATATTACCTTATTTGGATTTATAAAAAGGAGGGGAGGAAAGAGTTTTAATATTATCTTGTTTGGTTCATAAGGAAAGGAGAGGGAAAAATATTTTAACATGGACAATTTTACCTTTATTTTATTTATTATATAGGCATAATAGTCATAACATAACAAAATATAGGCATGATGGTCGTAACATGAGAAAATATTGTTTTTTCCCTCCAAATCTTTCCAATTTTGGAGGGGGGAATTTTTCTTACCCTTCTAAAATTTATATATTGCCAAACAAGAAGAAATGATTAAAATCCTTTCCCCTCCCTTCTCTCCCTTCCAAATCCCCCGTACCAAACACACCCTAAAGCCACACATTTAATTTAAAATTTCACACGTAAACGCCAAGAATGTCGTGGTTATATATAGTCCAGTAATATTTAAAAGCACACGCAACATCAAAAGCCAACACAGTATTATTGACAGGGGATTAAATAACCACCATACCCATTAATTCATCGTTGCCATCACTGTGAATCAGTTTCATGACCCCGAAGCATCTCCACAACTTGACTCATTGTTGGTCTTGCGTCTCTATCTTCCTCGATACAGTCCAGAGCCAGCCTAGCCAAAATCTCCATCTTCTCGATCTCACAATTCCCCTCTATCGTAGGATCTATGATTTGTTCCACCCACGATGTCGTTCCGTTTCCTCTATTCTTTTTCTCCCTCACCCATGTCACCAGCCTCCCGTGATGTGACTCTACTCCTTCCACCATGTGGGAGCACCCAAGGCTTTTTCCAGTTATCATCTCCAACAAAACAATTCCATAGCTATAAACATCCACCTTCGATGTGATTGGCAAATTAAACACCCACTCAGGTGCCATGTAACCTCTTGTTCCTCTTATCCTTGAGAAACTTGAGTTGTTGGTATCATTTCTGTTCAGTAGTTTAGATAACCCAAAATCTGAGACTTTGGGTTGATAATCTGAATCCAGAAGTACGTTTTGAGGCTTTATATCGCAATGCAAAATCCACTCCAAGCATTCTTCATGGAGATATGCTAGACCTCTGGCTGTACCCAAAGCAATGTTGTAACGCTTCTTCCAATCGAGCGAGGAGCTATTG
Source organism: Neltuma alba (assembly GCF_004799145.2). NCBI lineage: Eukaryota > Viridiplantae > Streptophyta > Magnoliopsida > Fabales > Fabaceae > Neltuma > Neltuma alba. Next base: position 42,301 of record NW_021637099.1, read on the forward strand.
GACGCTAGATTTTCTGCCAACGAACCATTCTCCATGTACTCGTATACTAACAGCCTGTGCTTTCCTTCTGCACAGTACCCCCACATGTCGATTAGGTTCATGTGATTAAGTCTTCCAATTATGTTTACTTCAGCTAGAAATTCACTTTCTCCTTGGCTAGCTTCGTTGAGCCTCTTGATTGCCGCAACTCGTCGATCCGTCAACACACCCTTGTACACGATTCCACTGGCACCCCTTCCAATCTCTTCACTGAACCCTTTTGTTGCTTCTTTCAACTCAGAATAACTATAGCTTCTAAACCCAGTGGCAGTGAGATGATAGTCGTGTTGATCTGTACCCGACTTTCCTCGCGTCCTCATTAATAGACACCCAACCAGAAAGATGCCCACAACTTCAAAGGACCCAATGGCCAGTGCTAACCAGAAAAGCACCTTAACCAAAAGTCTGTCGGGTCTTAAGCCATACAATCTTTCAAGCACTATAGAGCTAACATGATCACACTGCTTCACTATAGATTCTTCAAATGTGAAGGATTTAGATTTTGGTAGTCTCAGGTAAATTGATCCACGAAAACCAGGGGAAACATACCCATTGAGCAGACGTGTCTTTCGGTAGCAAGTGTAAGAGCCAGTGTCTGGGTTCCAAGTATATTGGAATCCTTTGCAGTTACAAAATTCCAAGCATGCATCCTTGCATTGTTTATAGGTATAATTTGGGAAGTATCCCTGGTCGTAGCCATAGAACTCGGCGTTGTTTATGTGTAAAAAGTGAGACTCTGTTGAAGTGCAAGACAAATTGAAGTCTGGCTCGCACCCAAAAGACCAATCACTTCCATTCTTGACCTTGTAACCTGGAAGACAAGAGCATTTTCTCCCAGAATAAGGATCATTGATGCACACACTGTTGGCTCCGCATATGCCATGAATCTTGCAAGGTTGTGATTGGGCTTGCCATGAAACACTCCATTTCTCTCCCCAGCTTTTTCGACTGTAGACTCGAAGATTGCCATCATAATCAACAGTCAATCTTCTCTGAAGCACATGGCCATAGTCTGATGTCTTGAAAGTAAGGTCGTCAGTTGAGCTAAAATTACCATATAAATTGAGAATTGCAATGCGACTTGCATTGTACGTGGACCTGTTAGCTTCCCAACTACGAGCCATGGATCTGGCCAGTAGATACTTGAAACATCGGGCCCATCATAGAGAAGGCGAAGAACATTATCATTGTCAAAAAACAACTTATAAAAACCAGAAGAGCAGTTAGTTTGAGTTCTCGAGGAGACAAGTTTTGTGTATCGAGTGAGAGGTTGTTCGGGGACAAGTGTATCAGTTGGAAAATCAAAGCTTTGCCACAGGAATGTACCGTTCGATTGAGTTAGAACAAGATTTCCATCATCATTGAGAACCAATCTTGGAACGGTGGCGGAGGTAGTGTTGGTGGCCCAAACATCAAAGTGACCAGCGTCATTTAACACAAGATTACCAGTGTCATAGAGGGTAAGCGTTGAGCCATGCCCATTAACAGGTACGTCACGATTTGCCATCCAAATGGCAGTCAAGTCTTTGCCGTGAGGTTCCGTGAACCAGATGGCAAAGGTAAAGGCATTCTCGCCGACGTTATAAAACCCAGCAGTAAACGCTTGGTTACGTGATTTCAGAACGTTTTTTGGTTTTTCCACCGATAGGAAGAAAGCAATGCCGGAGGATGAAGATGAACATTGGAAAGACACAGCGAAAATGAGAAGGATTAACAACACAGAAAAACTTACAAAAGCCATGAGGGCTCAGATTGGCTGTGGTGGTGGGGTGGGGTGATACTGGGCGCGGCTTGATCTTCAAGTTAAAGCATACTAATGGCGTTCAGCGTCTGCAGCCTCTGAAGTCTACACACTGAAAGACGAGTGGAATACGCTAAAGTCAATGAATGGTCAGTCTTCTTCTTCTTGTTTTGTGAATACACAATGGCCTGAGTCCTGTCATAATCCACCATTCCAACTCCCTCCGGTGCAATAAATTCGCATCACATGATATGATCTAAGTGAATGAACTTTTCGGATCGCCCGCAGCAGACCAAATTAGAAACACAAGTGGCCGGATCTTTCTAATCTAACAGTTTGCCCCGCAATTTCGGAATAAATTAAGCAATCCATTTTGGATTTGTCGTCCTCTTGCAGGTAACATTACATTGTCCCTCAAACATTATACTGTTTTTATAAATTAGAAGTATAGTTTCTTTTACAGTGTTATCTAAAACTCTGGTGAAAATAATATGTGCGTATGACCTTTGCCAAGAAAATATAAAATATGACTTATATAACAGTTGGTTTAAAAAAACATATAATTATTTTTAAAAATATATTCTCTGTATTATTATTGAATTAAGAATTGGTAATAAAATATACAACGAGAATAGAAAAATCAGAGTTGTTCTACATCGTCTACTGTCTCTTTCGTCCCCTTGCCCCTCCGATCCTGTTTTACGTGATTAAGGCATCTTCATTCAATGGGGACCCGACTGCCATAGATATCCACATCGTTGTTTCGTGGAAGAAGGTCCCGTTGACTGGGAGGAGCGGGCGTGGATATTTCTGGCGACGTAGCAGTGGGTGGCGTGCCGCTGGGACCCATATCATTACCCTTGGTCTGTCTGGCTGAGAGTTTTTTTTGGCTGAAGGCCTTTTTTCGTTTTTTTCCCCCTAAGACCCCAAATGCGTGAGTTTTTACGACTGAAAGGATATTATATAATGATTTTTCAAAAATCTGGTGTCGAAGGAAATTTGAATATGCCCGTAAATATTTCTTCACTGCTGAGTAGTTTGTCTATTTTCATATTTTCACTTCTTGAACTGATTAAATAAAAGAAAAATATGACTTTCAGTCTTATAACACTTTTTTTTGTTCTATTTATAACATACTTGTAGCATATTTTATACAAATTAAGAAAAATTTCAAACTGTATTAATTTTTTTAAAAATATAATGACATTCTGTGCTCATAAGATAGCACAAGTAATCCACGAGAATTATGGGCCTCTCAAAACCAGAAAGTAAACACGAGCTTTCTGCTATTTTGTGTCTTCACTCCGAGCTGCCGACCCCGGAAAGGGCCTTTATAGCCATTATGGGTCGCTCATATTTGCACATTTCATAAGCACCACGGGATATGGGGAAAAAAATCTCTCGACAGAAAAATTGAGCAGACTGTGATTGGTCTCTCACACGATCGCGCCACGTGTATCCTCACACTTTCCTCGCACTGACTCCGAATCCTAATTCGGCTGTCTTGTCAGTGGGGAAGCCAGTCTCAAATTCAACCCTGTTCAACAGGGAATTAGTTGTCATCAATTCATAACGGAGGGTGTGTGAGGCATTCCTCTGTCACTGAATTTTATGATATTAAATCCTCTGTGTTCTCTGTCTTAATCCCTCCCTTTATGGTATATTTTTTCTTGGTGTGCTCGTTAAATTAAATATTAAAAAAAAACAGATTATCCCTTGCATATCGAAGGAACATTTACTTGTGGTGCTGCTGCATCCATTTTTGGTCCATGGGAAACATGATTTTATGTTTAGCCGAGCGGTTGCTTCCTAAACTTGTAAGAAAGTTCGTGGCTGAAGTATACAGTATTATGCATGAAATTCGGATTGAAAATGCAAGTAATCTCTTTAAATTAGATGTCATCGTGTTTCACATATTCAATTAATACTCATCCGGTTTTTAATATAAAACTCATTTAACTAATTTAATTAGATTAAGAAAGTTAACTAAATTAGTTAATTATAAAAAATATGATATATTTTTTCTAAAACACCATAATAATCTTTCTTAATATCCTCTCTCCTTTTTTTACTTGATTATGGTTAAAAAAATATCCATGATGGTAACTTAGAAAAAATTAATAAATATGAAAAATAAATCTTATATTTAAAATTAAAATTAATTTAATAATTAAGTTATATATTAGAGACCAGAAGAGCGTTACAAATCGCATGTGAAGACAAATATGAAGCCAGTGGTCCTGTGGCTTTAATTTTTTTGTTCTTTTTTGACCGAATTGTGGCTTCAATTAAAACCTGTCTCGGAAGTCAGAGGTTGTGATTCTGAATTTGTTTGTATTTTAAAGTCAGCAATACGTATTGCTTACGAACCAATCCATCAGTTTACGAAATAAGCCTATGTTAATAGAGCTGGGTTTGCATTTTGGGCCCCGGTTGCTAGAAAACACTTGGGTAACAGCCAGTTCAATGACTAATATGTATATTTGTCGCCCAGACAATTTATATAAGCTCCTTCGATTCCTACTCCTGTTGTTACCGTCCACCTCGCCGACTAGCTTCCCACGTTCGATGCTGCTTACGATTCAATAGAGTCATATTCAATCGTTGTGCAGTGTCTGGGCTTTCAGTTTCTGATGAATGCTCATGATGATGCTTCAAGTCTAGGTGAAACTGAAATGAACAGGTTTGATGCCGAGCTTCACTGTAAAATGAGAAATATTGTAGTAGTATTAAAAACACGACGTTGTATTGTTTTTTAGAATTAACATAAAAATAATTTAAAAAATTAAACAAGGTTGTTTCAAACCGGAAAACTTCTTGCATGCGCTTCGGGTATTAATGAGTTTTTTTCCCCCCTTTCCAATTCGGTTTTCCCCTTGGACCTTCATCTTAGGTCGTCCTCTTCTTTCTTTCTTCCAATTGCCTGCCTTCAGACTTCTTTTCCCTCCTCCTCCTGTGTTTTCCCCCTCCTATTTCCATCTTCCTGCTGAATGCTCAAGGATTAAAGGTTATTTTCACTCCAAAAGTACTCCCAAAAGAATAGTGGGTATTTTGAATCCCTGACAATTATAAATGTTAATTTTAAATATTACATCCATATTTAACTACTTTATGCAGGTCTGCTTTGCTGAGTTGGTATTAAGCGGGGCTTGTTGACAAATCATAACACACCAACTCTCTAAATTTAAATCCCAGCTGGCAATCATTTGATAAATTAAAAAATAAAAACGAAAACAAAATACCCAGAACAGTTATTTCATCCGGAAAATAAATTCCTCGTCTTCTTCGTCACTCGTCTTCTCCATTTATATTCAGTGTGAATAAAATTTACAAAAGAAAAGTACAAGACATGGTTATATAATCGAGTTTTCTTATTAATATCATTTCGTTTTAAATAAAAAATTAGTTTTCTTTAAAAATCTTTGCAGCAAATTTTGAAGTCAAATAAATACATTGGAAACTCTAGAAATTGCCGGTTCATAAAATGATTTTGCTGTTTTAGTGGGGAGAGGAGGAAAGGCATGGATTTTGTCAAAACCAATCAATTCTCAAGGACGCAATGATTAACGATGGTGCAGAACTTGTAGTAAAAACAAAATGTGAAAAGAAAAAAGAACAATACAAGGCAAGAGCAGGGCCGCTTCGGGTTTCAAATTGTTTCACGGAAGATGCTAACACTACGTTGGGAAAATTATTAGTTTAATCTCGTTCAGGCTATCCAATAAAACTAGCCAGTCCGTCCGAAATAAAATGGCCAGACCATGTTATTAATTTTAATTTTTTCAGATAACTTATTGATTATTGATAAATTAATTATATACGCCTTTATTTCCAGCTTTTATTATAGGTCATTTTTCACCACATTACTGAACTTCAAGCAGTGCTCACTTCTCTTCATGTTCTCAGATTATTATGTGTGCCTGACTTGTGAATTGCAACATATAACATTTATCAGGAATCTTTCCTTCTTCTTTTTTTCCAAATTTATTAGGAAGCCCCCAAATTTCCAAATTCATAACACCAGGCATAACAGAGAGAATTATTCACTTTTCTTTGTCAAGCATACTGAAAAAATATTTGTTCCCCTGCTAATTTCATTCATATTTCTATTTCACTTTCCATTATAATAGTAAAAGTTAAAAATCTTTCCAATATGCCAGTCGGGTCATGGAGTGTCGCCCAATTTTCAGGTATGCTATAAACAGAACACCAAACGTGGCTGACACCAGCATTTAAACAACCGGCAGCTGTCGTTTAAACATTAGATGGCTGAGCAGCAACCTTCGTTGGCAATGCATCTTGTCAACCTCCTCATTGTATTTTGCCACAAAAGAAGGCCATCTTTTTAATTATATAACAAGAAGCCTTCACAAAATGCAATTCTTAATTGGAGAGGGAAGGAATATCCCAGCATGGATCCCCTCACATAATAGTGTCAATCAGTTCCTTTGAACCAATGGAAGCGCTTAAATTTATTGAGTTTACCGAATTTTTTAGTGTTTTTTGGGGGGTCATTTTATATTAAGTGGAGTGGAATCTGATTCTCTCGTGAAGGCAATTTAAGTAAAAGTGCCTTTTGAGCAAAGTTAGGCTTTTTGAGGACCCAGTGGCCTGGGACACCCAACCCCTCTCATCCATGTGCATCCCCTTTACCCGGTGCACCGGGGCAGCCCGAGGCGGCGAAGCAAATATTGCAGGCTCAACCGCACATTGATTACCCGCTTCCCTATCTCCCCGTTTGCTTGTTTTCACTCATGTCACCATGTTATGTTTACTACTTACCATGCAAGTATGAACCTGCTGGTTGAAAAAACAAAAAGAAAAAACACCCTTGAAGTTTTGATTTACTATAATCTATCTTATATTAAATATTATCTTCAATTTTTAATATAAGATCCTATTTAATTTTTATTTTAGTCTCATATATAAAACCTTAATTCACATTATCTTTTATATTTATATATTTTTTTAAGATAATTTTTCTAACAATAATAGTTCTAACTAATACATTTAATTGGTAAGAATATTTAAAAAAAAAAAAACAATACATAAGAATTCCTTTTCTGTTACTTGGAAAAATAAAATACGGCGCATCACAAAATAATGGTGACCTTTACTTGTGGTCACCATGTCTGTCTGTTTGTGTTTATTCAGAAGGGACCTCACGATGACCCGGCATCAAGCAATTAGATGAATTCTTTCATAAACCAAAATCCGATTATTGGATATATCCTATCATATTATAATATAATTCATCCATTAACCAGATTCCTTCTCATTCAACTCGAATCCGTGTTAATAATACTGCAGATCTGGTCACTCCGATCCAGAAAATCCCACCCGTACAAATAAAAATTCAGAACCAATAAGGCCATCGGCAGATTGCATAGGCCAAATCAGAATTGCTAACATAGTTATTCGTAAAAATCATCTGTTCCTCTTGTTGAAATTCATCTTCTCGTAGCAACTGATCGACATCAGACACAAGGAAAGATGAACCTCGTCTTTCCCCAGCCGAGACTGTGGCTTCGATCGGATCACCTTCGGGACCGCAGGCCAGGAAGAAGAAGACGACGACGACGACGACGAGGAGGAGGTCGAACATGGCTGCGGCTTCGAGAGGGGAGCCAGGTAGAGCGCGTGAAGACGACGAAATCCACCGAGCGCGAGGACCACCGTACGCAGTTGTTGCTCGCTGCAGCCGGTGTTGGCCCACTGCTTGGAGCAGATCAACTCCCACAATCGCTCGTCCTGCGCCGTCTTGTGCCACTGCTTGCTCACGCATCCCGCCATCGCCAGCGTCCTCGCGTCCACGTGCTTCAGCACCTCGAAAAGCAGATTCTCATCAAAATAAACAAACGCGCCGGAGTTTTCTGCCGTCCGATTGTCCTCCTCTTTGTCACCCTCCGTCCGCTTAACCTTCTTCACCTCCTTATCATCACCCGTAGCCGGTGCGACGTCACCGGAAAGTGGCCTCTTCATCCCAAAGCGGCCAAGACAGAATTTCACAAGCGGACTTTATTCGTTCCTCTCTGTTAGCAATGAACAGTAAGAATACGGAGCTGCGTTCTGATGCGGCTTGAAATCTAAAAGAAGAGAACGGGTTGAAGGAGGTTCCTGAACGAAAAAGGTGAGGAAAATCGCGATGAGGGGGGCGTGAGGGGGAAAAGATAATGGAGCTTGGAGGAATAAGGGTGAAGGTTAGGAGGAGGCAAAGCAGAGGATCCCCATCATCACACCTGTTTCTGAGGGTTTCGGAAGACGACAACAAATACAATGAATGCGTTTGGATTCCATTTTGGTGAATAGACCCACTTGTCCTGCGCCTCGTGGCTCGTGGCCTCATGCTTTTGTTTCTATTCACTTTTTCCTCATTCCTCCCCGCTTTCTTCTCTTCCCCCACTCCTTTTTTCCAATTATTCTTCACTACAGGACAAACACAGATACAGCCAATCGCACAAAGCAATATACAAATAAACAGACATTTAGCCTCAAAGTCCAAAAACACAACAAAAATAAGAACAATCATCGATATTTCCAAATCCCTTCCTTACAAGCATACCTTCTAGATTCGTTATCAAGGCCAGCGAGGATGTGGTTGAAATACCTTGTTCATAGATGACGCTCTTTTATGTAACAAACTTGATTCACTGCCAAATTAACAAGCCCACTTGTTGGGAGAATGTTTTATATCTTTTATTTAGAAAGGATCCAAAAATTAATCTTCTTTAAGCACAACTCTGTAAGTAGAATTCGAATATTACAAAATCGCATTTGCATCTGCTATGAGCAATGCCAGAATAAAACCACATCAATCAATCTAGTGGAAGGGCGGTGGGCAGGAATTTTCAATGTGAATGAGAAACCCGGATGCGTTGATGAACCTGGGGTCAATTTGGTGTAAGAATTTTGCAGATAACTCGTAATTATAAAAACTCATTGCGTTCGAAGAAAAATGTACTGTAACTAATACAAGGAAATTCAACAAAATAAAAAAGAAAAGCATATGAATAAAATATATATGAGATTTATTTATTTTAATCTCTACAATCACATGCCATGTGCGCATTTTTTTTCAGTGAAAAAAAGTAACAGTAATCAATCCCGTCACATCTTAGGCTTTCCGATGGGGGGTTTAGTGCCATGTGTTGTTTCTTTTGATCTGATACATCGTCTTTGGGCGCTTCCTCGTAAATGATGTCAATGGTCTCGGTGGATCAGGCCGAGGATAGCCCCTCGGCGGACCTTTGGGCCGAATTCTGTATTTTCCTGAACACCCCTCCCCCGAAAACACGTGCGCGGAGACAGGTGGAATTCCAAGATTCAAGGCTAAAGATCATTTTGTTGAAAAGTTTAACAATTTGATTCGTTACAAAGTCACTCACTTTTATTACTAAATAATCTAATAAGCTTAGAAAACCCAATTTATCTAATTTTTTTAATTTAAAACACGTTATCTCTTCACCAGTTTGACTGTTTATGCCATGGTTAATTATCTTGGGATTGAAGAACGTGCAAGTTTGGGCTGCCAGATTAAGAGTGTGTTTAGATAACGGCGGCAGAAGTAACTTTTTTTAATCTAACTTTTACAGAAGTTAGGTTGAGTAAAAATCAAATAGGGTATTGTGATTTATGTTTGGATTGTGTTTTGAAAAAAAGTTAGTATCAGAAGTTGAAACTTATTTTGATGATAAATGTAAACGTAAATTTGGATGTAGAACGATTTAAAAGGACATAAATTTTATTAAATAGTACATATCTAATATTAGATATATATATATATATATAATGTGACTATGTTTTAAAAAGTAAGGAAAATAAAATTATTAAAAGTAAAGAAATTTAATTTATTATTAGAAAGAAATTATATATATAATGTGATCATTTTAAAAGAAGTAATGAAAATAAAACTATTAAAAATAAGAAAATTTAATTTATTGTTAGAAAGAAATTATATATATAATGTGACCATTTCAAACGAGGAATGTGTGTGTTGTTTTTTTTTTTTTAAGTGAGATGAGAGAAAATTCATGCAGAGTCAATTAGGTAAAAAATTTTAACACCAAAATAAATGTTCTAACGGCATTTTCTAACGCCTTCAGCACTAAAAAAAAAAAACAACTTCAAAGAGTTTCTTCTAAAAATTCATTTCAGTCTTAGAAGTCAGATTGATCAAACGTGGGCCCAAAGATATTTTAAATGCTACCCCTTAACTTATCAGGTGGGAATACACGTTTGGGGGTCCAAACATGATCCCAAACACAGTCTAAGTTTCCAAGTACTATTGAAGGGAGAAAGCGCAACTTAGACCGGGCAACACTTATTTCACGCCCACGACAATTCTGTATTTTGAGTGGACAATCACAAGCACCACATGGGGTTGAAGCTCGCCCAAGACTTTCTATGCTGGAAAATAGTAATAACATGTTCTCATGAGCAGCTAATTTAATTTTTCTTTTTTACAACCCCATGGCTGACAAGAACACGAGCCATATTCAGAAATTACGCAAAACAACTCGGCTTACTATATAAGCAATGCATTGCCTCGCCTGGAGCCAAATGGCACATATACAAGATGTCAACAATCATAATACGAAACGTGTGTTTGAGGAATCGCGAAGGAAAGATTTTCTCTTATATTAGCCAGGCGTAGGGAGGAGGGGAAGAGACATAATTAAATTTGGAATATATGCGGTTTCACTTTCAAGATTCAAAAATTATGTACGAGTCAATTGAGGATGAGGACACAGCAAGGCATGCGAGTAGTTTAATTAACCAGTAAAACAATTAATCGCACTAAATTATGTGACTTTTTTGTAATACGAAGGGTATACCGAAGAATTCCGTCATGGGTTTAACCAAAAGTCACGAGAAGCTAAGCCAGCGCATTCGGTGTCCAATGAACGCCCCTTTCATCTCTAACGTACTGCCAAATGCAATCTAAATTTCGCTTTCAATTGTCAAATCATGTTTGATCGATGTCATATCAATATTCCTTAAATAAATGAAAGACCTCTTCCGATTTAATTTTTGCTCTTTCCTAAACAATAGAGTCCGAATTAGTGGGCACATGATGATGAGGGAACCGGCCTTCTGCGGGCATTCTGTTCTAAGTATGAATCCGTGCGTATTTCAAGTTTTGCGGCACCCGGAAAGTCAGATTTCTCATCAAATCCTTCCTCTTCGATCATACACATAGTTGCTGTAAATACTCCAAGGTGGACCACCAAACATATCAGAGACCGTTCCTCCAAATAAAGAAGGTAAGTGTGGCAATTATTGCCCCTTTTCACGACAGCTCCATGTAAAAATTGGTTTTCCACTTTTTTCTTGCGATTTGACTGAAATTTGGGCGAGTACGACCCTCAATTTATATACTAAGGAGAGAGAGAGACTTCCTTTAATTTTGCTTTGCCTTTTTCGGTAATGGTGTCGCGAAGTCACATTTTTAACTTGGGTATCATCGGATCTGCTTTTATGCATCCCATGAAAGGAATCATGAGGATGTGATGGGATTGTTACACCGCTTGTTTTGACATATTTATTCCCTAATTTGCTCGTAGCCTTCGCCCCTTTGGGCTTCAGCATTTCAGGATAGATATAGAAAGGAACCTTGAGAACCCCAGGGCCAGTTGTTATGAAAGCAGTCCATTGGACACTAATTTTGGAGGAAAAAGAGGCGAAATGCACTTACACATATATATGCACCGTCATGAACCCAGAACTCAAAAGGAGTGACAGTTCGACCAAACGTGTAGATCCTTTTCCAGTTGACACTCGCGTCACGGTCTACGAGGCTATTAATTTCAGGGTAAGCTTCCGAAAGGTGGTTGTCTCCTGTGACACGGAAAAAAAAGGAACATATGGCATTAAAATAGGAAATAAATATTAAGCATGCACCGCGTAACAGATTGTAAATTCAAGCATTTGAATCAAATGCCGCGTGAAACATACATAGGTTCAACGTGAATTTTGCAACACAGGCTGTTATACCCATACGGTTATACCAATCTTTCTCGTTCTCTTGTTTTGATTCCCAGCGGCGAGTCGCATCAGCATGTAAATCACTCTCTTTTGGGTACTGTAAAGTCAAATTCTGATACCTCCACATTTTCAAAAGCAGGCTTCTTACTCTCTTTGCAAGTGAGAACCGCCCTTTGTCAAGTATCGCCACAACTCTTCCAAAAAGAAAACGAACAGCGGAATTGCCAAAGTCAAATCGGCTTGCAGCTTTTCAAGGACCCACGTGGAAAAGGTCTCACCGACCCCTTGTCGAGCATTTCTCTATATAAACCACACTGGCCAGTTGCTAGTTGCACTCAACGCTGGAATCTGATATACAGATATACTAACCCGCCTTTACAGAAGGGACCGAAGACTAATCGAAGGAGCAGAGAGTCCGAGAGAAAATTCTGAAAGACAAGGATGCCAATGAAGAGCAGTCTCCGGGGCGTGTTGTGCGTCAGTATCATTATGCTTGTGGTGTCATCGCATGTCAGCCATGTGCATTGCCGAGTTCTTCGATCGGAGACGACGTTAAGCACAGAGGAAGCTCGTGACTGCGATGAAATGAGAGGATCGTCAGAGACGCCACTGGGAATGGCGTCCTTCCCTGTTTCTTCCAACAACTCCAGCACCCGTACTTCGATACGGAGCCTGACATTCTTGCTCGCCTCTGGACCGAGTAAAAAGGGTCCTGGCCATTAGCTATATCACCAATCCAACTTTCATACTTTGCGCTTTTAATATTTATTTCTTTTTCCATTGATGTTTTGATGTAACCCACATGTATTGTTCTTTGTTTTGCTCGTTTTTCCTGGCACAGTTATGGTCAGGGTATAGTCGATCGGCAGACAGAGTCTCTCCCTCCGTGATTCTTTCATGGGTTATGATTATGTACGTGTAGTTTGTAAATCCGCACTGTAGAAACAATGACAGTCTCTTGAATACACAATATACTTTATTTGCAAACGTCTTTATTGAAGGAAGCTATGCATTGTGGAGTTTTCAGTTTTGTGGCGTTTTTAGAAAGTTGTCGATGCGCGCTCATGTAATAATGAAGAGACGCCGACAAAATAAAGAAGTTTTCAACAGTTGCAACTTGGTTATTGCATAAGAATCAATGTTAATAAGCAGTATGAAATCGAAAGAGAGAGAGGGGTGGTGGATAAATTTAGGACGCTGCCAAACCTTGTGCTTTGAAATCAAAGACAAGATCACGCTGCGAGAGATATTGACATTCCCCTGACTGCCTAATAACGTTGACTTTCTTATAACACGATTCAGGACACTGTCTTTCTTTAGTTTTTCTTTTCGCAGGGTAATATGAATTTTCTTCACACGTCACTGTGCGAGTTGAGCTCCAGGCCTGTTGGTACAAAATAGTGCGCGTAATTTAAACAAGGAACCTCCATTGTCAGTTATTTAGAGGAAAAGGAGTAAATAGAAAATAGTTTACGTAATACTCTTCTGGTCCTTAATATAGGACTTAATTGTTGAATTGGTTTTGGTCCTAAATATAAAACCCATTTCTCATATTTATCAATTTTCTCTAAATTATCCTATGGATACTCCCGCAACTATAATCAAGTAGAAGAGGAAGAAAGGTATTAAAAAAGATGATTATGGTGTTTTAAAAAAAATGTGTCACACTGCTTATAATTAACTAATTTACCTAACTTTCTTAATCTAATAAATTAGTTAAATAGGTCCTATATTAAGGACCGGAGGAGTATAGCATTTCTAATTACTTACGAAACAGCCATGTAAATTAATTTTTGTTCGCGAATCGTTCATTTTGCATGATGTCATATAATTGAATTAAGATTGCTACTGGGTTCGTTTCAAGATTAAAAGTCATCAGCTTTGTTTGTCTCTGTCTCGCGTGGTTTGACTTGGTTTTGCACGCTCCTGGTCTTTAATATAAGATCTTGTTTGATTTTTATTTTAGTTCTAAATATAATATCCTAATTCATTTTATCTCTCATATTTATTCATTTTTTTCCTAAGATAGTCCTTCTAATAATAGTAGTTCTAGCCAATAAATTTAATTAGCAAAGATATTTTAGAAAAAAACAACACCTATTTATTACAAATAACTAGCTTAATTTATTTTTTTAATCTACTCAAATTAATTAACTAACTTTTATATTTAGAACCAAAGATAGTAATAATGATAAGTAGGCAAGTAGCAGATTGGTCATAATTTATGAGGCATAATAGATTAATTGAGCTGAGTAAGCAACCGAAACTATTAATCCGAGGTATTCTTGCAAGTCATTTATCGTTTTTAGATTACGTGTCTATTCGTTAATTTTGTCGGGTAAAAAAAATCCTCCAATATATATATAGAGGTCGCAAAAGCCGTTGGTTTTTATCCTCCAGGAAGACACAAAAAAAAAAAAAAAAGTTTGGGAAGGAAATAAAATGTGAGAAGGCAAATCAGAGTTTTATAGAGGTAGAGGGAGGAATTGGTGGGAAATGGGCAGAGTAGAAAGTAGAAAAGAAGCACACAATCACACATGCAAGGAGGAGGAGCCCCCAAAAAACTTGACCAGCTCAACTGCCTTCACCCATCTCTCATTGCACCATCGCACAAACCATACTTCACTTTCTGAAACATCACTCTCTAAATTTTCAATGCCCATACCCCAAAAGAGGCGCCGTCTCTTCTGAACATCGCAGTCCCACATACCGCAGAAAACGATCCGCCGCCCAAATCAACTTAATACTTACATGATCTGAATTCCGCCTACCCACCAGGGCATCCACATTTTTAATTCCAACACCTCAGATTACATAAGGTCTGGATAAATTCTAAATACGTAACCAACATTTTTTCCTCTTCAGGATCCCAAAAAGAAATTTCTCTAATCCCCCATCTTAATTCGGGTTCGCAATATGAAAACGCCAGATCATCACGAGCACGACAAGCGTTCTAAATATCCCCGAAAGAGATTTTCGATTTCCGTCAGGCTAAGTCATCAAATCCGCTGTTAGGTAACGCAGCACAGCTTTTTGAATGTTCTGTTTTATTTCCCTGTAGCACCTGCTCTTTTTCATCAGCGGTTGAAGTCTCTGCAGTACTTGAAAGATAATTCTTTGCAAATCAAAAGTGTGAAAAACCAACAGTATATAATTTGGAATGCATGAAACAACGGCGTAATTATTATGAGCTTTCATGAATTGAAAATCAAAGAGAAACGGAAGCAAACAAAAATACAATCAACACAATTGAATCATGAAAAGGCCGTGATAGTGATAGCGATAGCGCGGGGGAGCCACAAGCCTCAACGTCCCAGCTGGCGCCGACAGAATCAGCAGAGGATTGGCGGGCATACTTACATTGTTCTCTGCCGCTCTTAAATATAAAACTTATTTATATTATAAAATAAGTTTTATATTTAGAGCTGAAAATATATACGGAGAGGATTATGTCGCCTCAATCTGAATTAGACATGCTTCAAACAGCCAGGCACTACTGGTAAACCGCGTACATAACTACTCGTCTGGTGAACTCAACCGGACACAGTCTTCAATTCGACAAAATGGGGGGAAATATTACCCAGCTTCACAATGCCATTTTAGTTCACTGTCATCGCTTTAAATCACATGCTTTGCAGCAGCTTAAACCACTACATCTCTCTCAGCCCCCACGAACCAATACTTCCCAAATCAAGCATCCACAATCGTAAAGCCTGTTAAGAGATTTAAACGCCCAGAGCACAGGGCGATTCAATGGAAACGTTAACCTATGGCTGAGCCTTCTTTAGCATGCTACATTACAATATACTACTAAAACTCAGTTGCACTAATTAAATCGACTTTGACCACACATCAGAAAAGGCTGTCTGCGACTCTGCGTTGTAAAAGTCGGGCACTAAACTAAGGAAGCAAGGCAGACACACAAGTTAATACCTTGCTCAACTTGCATGCAGCCAAACATGGCGCTCTCACTATTCCAACTCCAAAAGAGTAACAACTAACAAGCTGCTTTTGCCCTCTGCAGAGTGTGAGCTATCGTCAAACAAGTTCTCCAGATGTTACCAAAAAAAAAAAAAATCCTTGCATTCTCATATAAGGGATTAATATCAACTCTTAAATTTAAGAGTTGATATTAATCCCCTATATACTTTATATGTTTATTAATTTTTTTTCAAAATTAACCCTATTTTCTTAACAATAATTGAGAGTAAAAAATAAAATTAAGGAAGATACTTAAGAACCGAATGAGTAATTTAAATGTCTTACATCAGGCACAAGAGGAGTGATTTAAATGTCTTGCGCACAAAATATATTGACGCCCCGCAATAAAAATGAACCCCGCTTTATTCATAATTATGTTTCTCGATTTGTTCTGAAGCAAACTAAGTGTCAGGTCGCCAGTTTTCCCGTGAAAACGTTGAATTCAGTTCTGATAACCGCGCCTAAAACTGATGCAATAGGTCAAGTGTGCGTAACAATTAAAAACACAGGCTTATGATGTGCAAGTTGGTCACAGTCACAGACCAGATTATTAACAAGTTTGAAATATTATGGGGTCAGAAAACTATACAACGCCCGAAAAATATGGGCCTCAACATCCGGTAGGGTCGCCTCTGTTCAGCTAGATCAGGTCAGTCTATAAAACATTGACACTGGGTTCAACATCGAATTAATACAGTAATAGTCCTCCCTATCAGTTCCAAGATACCATGGCAGCTCAAAGGCACTAATACTAAATATCAGATCATCATAAACATATATATGTATCATGAGAATATTTGTAAACTATACTATTCAGAGATCAATACCAAGTTACGGTTGAGAGGGAAGAGTTGAGGGTAACAGATCCGTCCTAAAGAGACAAAGGCTTTTTCTTCCAGTACGACTGTATGAGTCGTCAACCTTCCTGAGAAGAACCAAGGAAGAATACCTAAGACCCGCATAGCAATGACACAGAACAGAAATTTACAAAGACGCGTTACTGGATGACGTGCAGGGAAAGAAAAAGATATGCTTTACCCTTGTTAAAACAGCTGCCATAATATATAATCTGAGACAATAAACTCCATACAAGCTTGCAGAACAGAAGAATTACCATCATTGAATATTGATCACCTCTATATGGAACTGATGTAAATTGCAATGCATGAAGTACATTTCAGAGCATGTACTCCTATGGTGATTGACGGCAAGCCCAAAGAAATTGAAATTGACAAGGGCTTGATCACATTAAAAGAAAAGGGAAAACATAAAAACCTGCTTACAAGGATGTATAATTTCAAATTACCGATAACTCTAACTTTCACAAATGGTTTACGAGAAAGACACATCAAACGTTTCTCTCAATGAATATTTCAAAGAAGACGGAGAAGTCAACTTGCTCAGGAAATGAGAAACAGGATCGCTCAAGTATCAAACCATTTCTCTAGTAATTATCATTATCACAACAGTTCAACATGCAGCTTGAGGTTTCAACAGCCTCTGGGCGTATGATAGCAGTCATGTAGTGTCTATAAAATTCAGCAAGCGCAACATCACAAGTGAATGTATCTAGCATTCACATGTGATCGGACGTAACAAGATGATGAACTGTTGAACACTACATTACACAGACACGAGCCTTGTTTTTTATGGTAGAGTATATATGACATAGTACACAAAGATTTCTCCAAGCAAAAGAGGCTTAGGATTCCTTAAGAATAAACAGAATGAAATTCGAATGTTAGAAACAATTTACATACATCAACAACCCATAGTAACGCCATGACCATCGCCAATTTCCCTAATTCCTCGCTTTTCAAATGAATGGATGGGGACAAATCAACTGTAAAAATAAATAAGCTTAAGAAAATCCACCTTAGTGGGATAAGGTTTTTGTTGCTGTTGTAAGAAAATGAAGTGCCCTGGGAAACGGAGCAAAGAAAACTGGATCGGCAAACCGTGATGTGAGGCGGATAGAATATATAAAAGTTACTTGGTACACAATGGAAACAAATCCCAGAAAAAACACAGGATGTTCAAGGGATAATATATGATCGCGACTAGCATATTTTAAAATAAGAAACATCTACTGGTAGATCTAGGCATGAGATATAATCCCTCGTTGAGGGTACCCTAACATACCATTACCAGACACACTAATATATTATCATGGCCATTCAAGAATGAGACTCAGCCCCGGAGGTCGCTTCGGTTGCCGGCGAAGGAGGAACTTCGGAAGAGGCCGGCTGAGAGGCAGAAGTGGATCTGGCCTTGACAGTGTCGAGCATCCGCTTGCTGATCTCCTTGGAATAGACTTGGAGGATCTCGATGCCGTCGTCCTCAGCGGAGGCAGAACCACCAGCGGCGGTGAAAGCCTCTTCCTCGATCTGGCGGGCGACGGAAGAGGCCTCGTCAGGAAGCATAGTGCCGTAGCGCTTGGAGAGGACGGAGGGCGTAGAGAGGGTTTCGATTAAGCGATTGACGACAGCATCACGGGTACGCTGGGTGGGAGGCCATATGCTGAATGAGATTCCGCCAGGTCTGTCGGGCTTGGCGGCAGCTTGGTCTTGATTGCCCTGCGACTGAGCCTCCGTGGAGCCTTGCTCCGGTGCGGAAGCTGTGTTTGTGATTTCTGAGTCGCTCATTTTTAAATCCCTGATTGGAGGAAATGAATTTCGTCCTCGCTTCCGGCCGAAAATGTAAAAACGGTGGGGAAACTGCGATACCTCCCGTCGAGTATAGGGTAGAAAAGGAATATCAAACCCTAAAAAAAGATATATGAGTATTTAATAAAGGGAAAGAGAAGTGCGGGGAGAAAGGATCGGGTGCGACGTATTTGAATAGATGGAACTTGTAGGCGGGCGATCACAGGTGAATGGTTACCTTGAAAGCAAGATCAACGGTGAGACTGGCAGCGACTGACAACCTACCTTTTTCCCCACCTGTTCTACAACGGATCAGCTCCCAGAAACTTCTCGAATTATGATTACTTATTATTCCAGAAACAACACAATGAAAATGTAGCGGCAAACCGGTAATCGGGAATACGAAGTCACGGGAATTTATTACGGGGTTATTATTGATTAGAAGGCGATACAACGAATTAACGATTGTTTTTCCAAGCATAGGAGACTTACGATGTTAAGTAATTGATTTTGTTGGATGAAGATGCTAGGTAATTAATTTTATTTGGGTGAAAATGTGAAGTACTTAAGTTGATTATGTTAGTAAAGATAAAAATCAGTTTAACATTTAATTTAATTTTAGATGTAAAATCCAATTCATTTATTATATTTATTTATTTTTTAAAGTGGCATGTAGTTGTTGCACATTTTAAATATTTTATCATATGATAGTTCTAACTAAGATACATGATTAGTAAAGATATTTTATAGAAAAACAACACTTATTTATTATAAATAATTAATTTAATAAATTTTTTTAATCAATTCAAAGTAGTCAAATATCCCTTATATTTTTATACAAAGCAGCCGAGGTAGTATATTATAATGAATATAAGCGTAAGACTACTTTGAATTAATATAAAAAAAGTCCCTCAAAATCGCAAAATGATTCTGAAGTCCCTAGAGACTTGTGTGTAATTAATTCTAATTGTAAATTACCTACTTACCCAGTTAATTTTATTGCAGCAATTCATTTACAATCTCAACAGTAGTTGTTAACAACCCGAGAAGACGTGATTGACAACCTCGGCAGTGCTCATGACAACTCACTCTGTGGAATGCCAGGGGCGTTGTTGAGGTTGTTAACCACCTCTTCTCGGGTTGTTAACAGCTACTGTTGAGGTTGTAAATAGGTTCAAATTAACAGGAGTAACTACGTAATTTCATAATTAGAATTAATTACACACAGGTTCCTGGGGACTTCAAAATCATTTCGCGATTTTGAGGGATCCTTTTGATATTAATTGTGCTCTATGGGACCTGAGTGTAATTTTTCCTTTTATATTTTATAGCGTTGTTTCAAACCTGTCAAAAAGATTGCTTTCGTTCCCCCCCATAACAGATAGTATTATTTTTCTTTATTAATCTATTTGCGTATATTTTTCTTTAATGATACTGCTTTTTTCCTCCAAATGTCAGGTCTTTTAATAAACTTCTGAAACGTGGATTTTTTTCATCGATTTTTCGTTTGTAATATCATTAATAACTTGTAAATAATCTGGATATTGTAACTTATAGTTGGCACCAAAAAAAAAATCACTGAAACAATAGAGTAAACAGTAGTAAGCCTTACCCTTTTTTTTTTTTTTTTTTAATTTATAATGGGGAAAGTCAATCAATCAATATGCATAATCTAAATCCTTTCCACAGTGTATTTGATGTAGATGCGCAATTTTTCGTCGGAAAAAAAAAAGGAAGAAGAAGAAAAACATGGGCAATTTTTCAATTGTCCCACATCTTCATGCATTTCTACGCGGATGGCAGCATGATGTAATTAGATTATGAGCTAGTATTGTTTTATCTGGAATATTATGCAAGACCATAATTTAGACGTTGTATTTGCACTGGCGATGTATGCTTGCCTTGCCTTGATCATTTAAAAAGGTGGTTCCTTACTTTAACTTGTCCGTTGATGCCTCCTTATTCTCTAGCGTCCATATTGTAATCTCATATCCGCTGGGATGTTCGACCACAAAAAAGAGGAAAAAGTCGAAAAGAAAAATGCAATGGAATCCACAAAAATACACGATATTTTAACTGGGAAGCTTTGCTCAATAGAGCACTAAATAGAAGCCCAATCAATTTTTATGCGCGGCATGGGGACAGATGGGCCAATTCTGGCTCGTGGCCTACCCATGACTGTCCTCAACAAATGGCGCGACGCGTTAATAGGTTCACGTGTGGGTATAGGTTCCAACCCGAGAACAGACCCGATTGGTTGGTGCTGTGAATTTAGCTGTTCATGAGCCCAGCCCAATAGCTCATTCACTGCGCCTCTTCCCTGTCCCAAACTGCAAACGCTCACCTCTGTTCGGAATCTGTGTTTCAACACACAGAAAGCATAGCTTGAACCACTGATCGACTGCGATGATCTCAATCACTTCTGCTGAGCTTAACTACCTCATCTTCCGCTATCTTCACGAATCAGGTTGATGTCCTTCTTTCCATATTTAATTAAATCCCCGTTTTGATAATCCAAGAATGCGACAGCTTATAACGAAGGCGTTGGGAGTTTTTCCTACTCTTTTTCCTCACCTTGTTATGTAAACATTTTTAGGGACAGAAAACTTCTAAGCAGCTATGGCTCCAGATAAAGAAACAATCGCTCCTCCGCTTAAATAAACCTCTTGCCGCACTTGTTTATGGATTCAGTCAATTTAATGAATATGTCTGGGACTTCTTCTTTTGTTTTCTTGAACAACTTCTCTTGCTTGATTTGTTTCTGCATGTAACTACTTAAGCCTACTATGGTGAAAGTTAATTCGTGCCGGCTCCCTCCTAGGTAGTATTTGTTCATTTCTTTTGATAGAAAGTGAAGTTTAACATCCGTGCGTTTTTCTTTAAGGAAAAAAAAAAAAAAGCTCTCTCACGTCTTTCTAAATGTTTGACTTGTGTCAGGTTTTACCCATTCAGCATTTGCTCTTGGCTATGAGGCAGGGATTGATAAAAGCAGAATTGATGGTAATTTAGTCCCACCAGGTGCTCTTGTAACATTCATACAGAAAGGAATTCAATATATTGAGCTGGAGGCGAACTTGAGTGGTGTAAGATTTTTAATTCTTGTTATATTTCGGTTCTGTATAACTTGCTGATTATGTGCTTAAGGACCTTAAGCTGATTGGTGTCTATGTTAGGTATATCCAGAGTGATGCAGACACAGATGACGATTTCTCATTTCTACAACCTCTTGACCTTATTACAAAGGATCCAAAAGAACTACACAATATGGTCAAAGCCAAAAGGGAAAATCTACGTCAGCATATGCTTGAAGCAAATAAGAAGGCGAATGATTTCAGTCAAGACACTGCAAGTGAACAAGCTCGGGAAATGGGCAAAGAGAGCAAGGAAAGGGAAAATGAACATGAAATTGATAAAACAAACCTAGAAAAAGAAGCAGAACAAGAAAAGGGTGAATATAAAGAAATACAGCATTCAGATCAAAATGATGCGGCGAGGGATGAAGATAAGATTGTAGCTGAAAATATAGAAAATGGAACCTGTGGAGGTGAATATACATAATTTTTTTCTTTCCCTGTTTATAGTTTGCTGTTAATTTTGATAGATAGCATCCTCGAAAGCAAGTAAAAATTTTATGGCGTAGGACCTGAGCCAATGGAGATCTCCCAAAGCTTCACAGTTTTGCCTAGTGAGATTCCAACTTGTGAAGTAAAAATTTTGGAAGGTCATACCTCTGAGGTTTGGACTTATCTGTTTTATTTTCTAGTTGCTTCCCCACTGTAGTATGCCATGTTGAAAATCATTCTAATGCTGACAGGTTTTCGCTTGTGCATGGAATCCATCAGGCTCGCTTCTTGCATCTGGGTGAGTACAAGAAAATTTATAAACGAGACATAGCAAAAATGCTTCCTCACTGATGGTATTCATCCATTAATTAAATAATTCCATGCTGTTTTTTGAATAATAGAGTAGTTTGTTTTCATGATTTTGTTTCTGTTCATATAACGGTCCTTTTATTTTTTCTAATTTATCAAATTTAACTTTGTGTCCCACTCATTAGGCTCGTAACAGCTCGGTACACATTTGAGAATAATTTTAGCTATCCAGGACTTCAAATTTTTGTTTGTAAATCTGAGATATTAATTGATGTCATGAACTAGTTATAGCTCTCATATTCTGGATCTGGTTTTAGAAATTAAAATTACATGATAGTATGATTGCATAGAGCTGGTA
The DNA here is from genome assembly GCF_004799145.2 of Neltuma alba. NCBI lineage: Eukaryota > Viridiplantae > Streptophyta > Magnoliopsida > Fabales > Fabaceae > Neltuma > Neltuma alba. The sequence goes on from NW_021637099.1 coordinate 64,921, forward strand.
TGCGAGTAGAATCTTCAGTCATAATGTTGCGTAAAAGATGTTCTGAATTAAAATAGTTCAAAGACGAAACTGTACTATTGGTACCATTTTTTTCATGATTACTTAACGTCTTTTCTTGGGAATATTCATGTTAAGAAAATATTATAATGTTTTATTTGCATTTAGATCTGGAGATTCGACAGCTCGGATTTGGAAAATTACAGAAGGACCTATTAACACTAGCGTACAGAATGAACCAATAAATGTTGTGGTGCTAAGGCACTTTAAAGGAAGGACTAGTGAGAAAAGCAAGGATGTGACGACACTTGACTGGAATGTAAGTATATTTAACAGTATAGTGGTTTGCACACTCACAATTTACTTTTACATTTTTTTTTTTAAAATCTTGCAATGGTAATTCTAGTCTTGATTTGTCTTGGGATGCTAATTCCGCCTCTTTTTCTGTCTCCCTCTTCTTATCCTAGCTGAAATGTTTCTACTATGCTTCTATTATGCAGGGGGATGGGACATTACTGGCAACTGGTTCTTATGATGGTCAGGCAAGAATATGGAGTAGAGATGGTAAGATTTTTCATACTATTGTACTGAAAATTTGTATGTCTTTCATGAATTGTCGCCTTCTTTAACTATGAATCTTGTTTTTCTTGTCCTCTATGACTCCATGTTATTGACTCATGTCTTGCTTGTGATATTATTTAGGAGACTTGAAGAGCACATTAAACAAGCATAAAGGTCCAATCTTCTCTTTGAAATGGAATAAGAAGGGGGATTATCTTCTTAGCGGCAGCGTTGATAAAACTGCTATTGTATGGGATATAAAGACTGGGGAATGGAAACAACAATTTGAATTTCACTCTGGTAAGTTGCCTTTTGCATATTTTTTGATTGAATAAAACTCGTCTTCCCTATAGCTGCCGCTGTAGTAATAATTATTCTGGAATCTTTTCAGCACCCACTCTTGATGTAGATTGGCGAAACAATGTTTCGTTTGCAACATGTTCCACAGATAACATGATATATGTTTGCAAAATTGGAGAGAATCGGCCCATCAAAACTTTCTCGGGGCATCAGGTATCTCCCTAGTCATTTAGTTCGCTCTGATATTTTTGTAATTTGTGTAATGACATTATGACCTTCCATCTTGATGTTTGTATTTATCATTGGTCATATGGGAAGTTCTTTCTCTGCATTAATTTTAACAAGAAATTCCAAATATCTTCTGTTTCAGGGTGAAGTTAATGCTATCAAATGGGATCCAACAGGCTCTTTTCTGGCTTCTTGCTCAGATGATCACACTGCCAAGTACTCAACATGAAATATTTAAATTTGTCTGCTTAGTTGTCATATCACAAGCACACTAGGGTGGAGCATACATTTGCTTTATAAAAATTTGAGACCAATGGAAATAGCCTGATCTGGTGGAAGATAATTGGATGTTGTCACGAGACATCGATTATTATTATTATTATTTTTAATTGTGTTGATAGTCTCATAAGTTTAGATTTGCAAAGCACATTGCATCTCTGTGTGTGTGTGTGTGTGTGTGAGAGGGGGGAGAGAGAGAGAGAGTACCTCCTTTGTAAGCCGTGATCAGATATTATGAAAATGTTCATGAGGAAGTGTAAACCTGAAACTGTGCTTTTAAGGATTTTAATTGACTAGTGAAATTACCATGCAGATTTGGAGTCTGAAGCAGGACAAGTATTTAACATGATTTGAAGGAACATGTTAAGGTGTTAAACATGTTGGCTGCTATCTAGTTTTTTTTCATGTTTTCGCTGAAAGCTCTTCTCAACGAAGTTATGGTCCCTTAGGAGATATATACCCTTCGGTGGAGTCCTACTGGCCCCGCTACATGCAATCCCAATCAGCCATTAGTTCTAGCAAGGTAAATCTGCTTCTATTCTAGTACGTGAGCTTGGCATTAAGGTGTGTGTGTATAAGTAGTTTCTTTGTGAATGCTCTGTTTATTAATAGCCAACTGAATCTTATTGCTGGGACTATTTTCTTTTAAGCAGTGCCTCTTTTGACTCTACGATAAAGTTGTGGGATGTGGATCTGGGAAAGTACTCTGCAGCTTAAATGGTCATAGGTACGTATGCTGGATCAAATCGCAACACAGCCCCACTCACCCTCGTGCATATGTAGGCACGAATGCATGGATACATTTATGCTAATACATACACTAAAATTGAATAAGATTTGTTCTGTTTTTACCTATTTATTA